>NC_056742.1:275044491-275079491 GCF_019279795.1 Protopterus annectens | reverse complement strand
ATAATGCCCCCAGTTTCCTTCAAATCTCATTTGCCACCATAGTGATAGCAACGTGGTCTGAGATCCAGAGTTTGTACTTGGGTAAACTGGTTAAAAACTTTTGACTTTTCTGTTTTCTGAACCTTTCCTGTACTTCCCGGGTTTCTCCGTAGCTGTCTCTCTTCTTGTAGGCTTTTTTTTCCTCCCTCTTTTCCTTAGAGTGTGTGCGTGTGTTTGCTTAGATACTGTGTTTTGGCATGGCGGATGCCCCAAAACCTGTGTTTAAAAGATGCACAGAGTGTGGCCATAAGCTTTCCCCAGTGGATGGCCACACTGTGTGTGTGGTTTGTTTGGGGTGGCTCACCTCTAGTTCCCCTGTCCTATTTGCGCTGAGTTTAACCCCAGAGCTCTTAAGGACAGGTGGGACAAACTGATTGTAAAGAGCCTATTGCCCTCCACATCTGGGACAGACATCCCAACTTCATCAGCTAAAAAGTGTCTGCTGCTTCTTTTTCTTCTCCTTTTTCAGCCTCAGGGACTCACCCTCCCTCCAAGAGGTCCGGGGAAAGGGAAAAGGTCAAGAAAGACTAGCTTCGTAAATGCTTTCCTGACTGCTTGTGTGAGGCTGACCCTCCACAGAAGACCAAACCTGTTTCCAGGCCTGCTTCACCTCGGCTCAGACCCCCGAGCCTGAGGTCCCGATCAGCCGGTCGCCCTATAGGCCTTCCCCACACCGGCTCTCTTGGCACACTTCGGCATCCTTCAACTCCACCTGGAGCAAATCTGAAGCAGAGATGGACAAGATGATGTGTAGATTTATCTGCACTCAAATCCAGATGGGGGTCTTGCCAGGGCCTTCTCCCACGAGAGCAGGTACCGTCCAACCAGTTTCCAGACCTATTACTCTTTATCCAATTCAACCCGTGGTTTTGGAGCTGTTAGATCCAAGGACGGTCGGAGTCGAGGGGTCGGTTCCAATGGTACCCTGTACCTCGATGCCAGCCAGTGCCCTGAGTGTGTCAGATCCGACTGGATCAGACCCGAGCTCACAGAGTTGTAGCCTCGGGGATCGGATCTGAGGGGGTGCTCTCTGCTCTGGGCTTGTCAGAGAGGAGCATTCCCCTCGGCGTCTGGGCTCCTAGAGGCTTGGTGCCGACTCCCTGGTTAGATCAGAGTGGAACGGTCTCCACCAGTTCAGCCCAGGTGGTCCGTTCTTCCTCTGCATTCATCGTGATGGAGAGAGTTCTTGCAGGGTCGAGGCCTCTGACTATCTCATCTTCTGACTCTGCCCAGACCCCCTTGGCCTTGAGTGCAGATCCATCCATCTTGCCCTCTCATGGACAGCCCATGGCCGTATTGCCCCAGAACATTCCGGTCTTGGAACAACCCGCTTGCGAGGTATCCCCAGCGAGTCCCCCTGAGGAGCTCCCCTGCAAGCATATGTGCAAAAGGAGGAACTTGGACTCTCCTCCAGAGTCCCTCAGAGAGGACACGGACTTGGATGAAGGGGAAGATTTCCCAAGATCACCCCCCCCAAGGATGTCTCCTTTGGAGACATCATGGAGATCCTCCGCCAAAGTGGGGGGTGGTTTGCCCCAAAACCAACCTCTGATGAGTCCGTGTTCCTGGAGGCATTCGGCTCTGGCCCATCTACCTCTTAGGTGTCCCTCTTGCTGATCCACTCGTGGATCTGATAACATCTAGGGTATGGAAGGAGCCAGACACCATAGAGCCAATACCCAAATGCCCAGACAAGGTCTTGAACCCCCCTGTGGATAGACTTCACTGGCATAAGGGGTCCCCTGTAGATGCAATGATGGTGGTGGCTGCCACCAGGAAGGAACTCACCCAAAAAGAGTTCCACGTTCCACCCGCCTGACCGAGAGTCAAGGGCACTGGACCGTTTTGGGACGTGAATCTATGCTTCTCTTCTGCGTGAGGGTGCTGAATTATATGGCACATGTTTTTCGACTCCAGAGAGACCTGGTCAAGGAAGTCCTGGAGTTGACCCCCCGGGGTCCATGTCGGTGGAAAACAGGAAGAAGTTTGACGCACGAATGGCCACTCTCAAATCTGTAAGCAACACGTCCATACGTTTGCTCTCCCATGCCATGGAGGGAGCTGCATGGGCTGTGGGGTCAGGCGTTGCAATCGGCACCACTCATGGCTCTGCTTATGTCACTTCTTGGAGCCCTTCAAGACATCTTTCACCAACGCCCCTTGTGATGGTTCTTCTCTCTTTGGGGAAAAAAAGTCAGAGAGACTCTAGTCCAGAGCAAGAAAGACTGGAAGACCCTGTCTGTCATCAGCGTTTGCTTCTCTCCACCTCAAAGGTCCTTTTCCAGGAACCAGTGAGGTCAGAAGAAGATGTGGTTCTGCAAATCTCAGGCATTTTCCTGGGACGGTCAGGACTCGCCTTCCCTCAGAGGCAGAGGGGGATATGATAGACACCGCTCTAGAGGCAGAGGTGGTACTAGGAATTCCGGGTCCCTAGAACCTTTCTCGGACTAACCTGGACAGCAGCCCTGAGGGGTTGCCCGGCTGTCCATCTCTGGAGGCAGTTGGGGGCCATCTGTTGCTCCACCCACTAGCATGAGAGTCCATCACAACATATCAGTGGGTGTTGCGAGTCATATCCAGAGGTTATTTTGTCCCTTTCAAGGACTTACCCCCCCCAACAAAACCCTCCTGGACATTCCACCCATGCAGCGGGAGGAAGCAGCAGTGCAGATACAATCACTGCTAAGAAAACAAGTCATCCAACCAGACCCCCAAGACCAATCCAGATCCAGAGTGTACTCCAGGTTCTTTTTAGTGCCAAAAAAGATGGGGGACCTCAGACCAGTTTTAGATCTATCCCAGTTGAACCTGTCAGTAACCAAGACAAAATTCCGGATGGTCACGATCCAATTCATCCTGCCTTTTCTGCATTAAAAAGACTGGATGTGCTCGATAGATCTCCAGGATGCGTACTATCACATCAAAATGCACAGGCACTCCTGGAGGTTCTCTGGCTGGGAGCCAATCATTACCAGTTTCAAGCCCTCCCCTTCGATCTGACCACAGCCCCCCTAAGTGTTCACCAAGTTAATGGCAGTGGTAGTGGCTCACCTGAGGCTTCAGGGCATTCAGGTCTTTCTGTACCTGGACGATTGGCTCTTTAGCCCCCCTTCAGAGCATCTACTTTGTTAAGCCAGGGACTCCTTCCGTCTGTTAGCTGACAAGTTGGGCATTACTATCAATCTGAACAAGTCAGCTCTTCACCCGGTTCAGGTTTTAGAGTTCAATGGGGCACGGCTGCACACAGTACAATTGATGGTGTTCCTCACCTCAGACAGGATACACACCTTGAGGATACATGTGTTACATATTCTACAGACCCACTCACCCACAGTCGAAACAGTCTTAAGAGCTTTAGGTTCTATGGCAGCCACAATCTTCACCCCATGGCACACTTTCACATGAGGGTTCTACAGTGGACTTTAGCGGTACAGTGGTCTCTGGTAGACCTCCACTAGTCCTTTCCAGTGAGGATCTCAAAAGTGTGCAAAAGCTCCCTTTGGTGGTGGATTCATTCTCAGGATCTTCCAAGGAATGTCCTTTTCAACCTCCTCTACCACAAACCACAGTGACCATGGATGTCTCCCTGCTTGCGTGGGGGGGGGCATTGCTCAGGAAGGACAGTCCAAGGCACATGGTCCCCTCACGAGACCTATTTGCACATCGATGTCCTAGATATGAGAGTGGTTCTTCTCGCGTTGCAAGCCCTACACACTCATCTTCCTCTGGGAATGATTGCAATTCAGACAAGACAGCATGTCAGTAGTCTGGTATATCAACAAACAGGGGGGAACCAGAGCATACCCATTATGCCGAGAGGCCATGAGAGTGTGGGAATGAGCGATCTCCACTGGCCATTTTCTGGTGGGAACGCACATCCTGGGACGGTCCAACATCTTAGTGGACAGGCTCAGCAGATCCATCCTGATGCCTTACAAGTGGTCTCTGAAACCTTCAGTAGTGGAACAGATCTTCCTAGAGAAGGGTCGTCCTTGCTACAATCTCTTTGCATCTCCTTCCAATGTGAAATTCAGCAAATTTTTCACTCTGGAACCCCTCCCATGGAAGCCCCCAGAGACGCTTTGATTCATGCTTGGCCTACTGGGCTCCTTTATGCATATCCTCCTCTTCCCCTCATGTCGAAGTTTCTGCAGAAAGCTTGATGGCTGGGGAGCACTGTGATCCTCATCACCCCATTCTGGCCTAGATAAGTTTGGTTTACCTTAGTCAGTTATTCCACCATGGACCTTGGATTCAGTCCCAGATCTGCTCTCACATCCCTCGAGGATCCCTCATCCAGACCTGGACAGTCTGAAGCTCACTGCTTGGCTGCTCCAGTTCCCATGATTCTTAGGACTCCTGGTCTGTCATCTCTGGTTAAATACATTCTGGGGCAGCTCATAAGTCATCCACTAGGAAAATATATTGCAGTAAATGGAAACATTTTTCGATGTGGGACATTCAGAAGTCTTTGGATCCTTTCACTGCACCACTTCCAGCGGTTCTAGAATTTGTAGCTAGCATTTTTCATCAAGGCGCTAGTTCTTCTATGGTGAAAGTCCAACTAGCCACAATTTTGTGGATATGTCTTCATTAGTTTCTTGGAAAGTCTGTAAAACCTTTCTCAAAGGTGTCTTTCTCCTCAAAACTCCAGTCAAGGATCCCATTCCTTCATGGGACCTCACTTTGTTGTTGCAGGAATTGGTCTCCCCTCCCTTTGAACCTGCAGCCTCTGTGGATCTGCAGTTTTTAACCTGGAAAACTGCCTTTCTGGTTGCCATTACATCCGCTAGAAGGGTGTCAGAACTCCAAGCTCTTTCTATAAAAGTCCCCTATATTATCACCACAAGGATAGAGTCACTACATACTAATCCGTGCTTTCTCCTTAAGGTAGCCTCGGAGGCTAATATCAATCAGACTATTAATTTGCCAGTATTTTTTCTGAGCTATCAGAACAAACGGGAACACAAATTACATTATTTGGATGTTCACAGGCAGTTGAGATTTTATTTACACAGGACTAAATCCTTATGCAAGTCTGATCAGCGTTTTGTGTCCTACGCCAAGCCCTTTTTAGGCAAACCTGTTTCAAAAGTGACTAGTGCTCGCTGGATTTCTCTTTGCATTGCTCGGGTTTATTCGGATAGAGGTTTGTCTCTTTCAGGAAAAGTGAAGGCTCATTCAACCCGATTCATGGCTACGTCTGCGGCCTTTTGGTCTAAGGTCTCCTGCTTGGATGATATTTGTTCAGCTGCCACTTGGGCCTCATCTCACACCTTTATTTCTCACTATAAGCTGGATTTGGTTTTTAGGAGTAGAGCATCCTTTGGCTCTGGGGTGCTGTGGAATATCCTTCCATGAGGGCCTCCCAAGGATTAGGTAGCTGAGGATTGTGTCCCACAGGTTGAAGATCAAATGAAGTATAAACTACTTCAGATAAAGAAGGTATGTACTCACCATAACATTCCTTCTGAGTAGTTCTACTTCAGTTGTCTTCAACCGCTCTCCCCCTCCTTCCCTCTGACCTTATCCTTCAGGATACCATATGTCCCTTGTTGTGGTCCTTTTCTGTTGGGATCCTTGCTTATGCCAGGACGTAAGGTGGTATTTTTCTCTTGAAGGATAAGTTTTGTGTGGTCGGGTAATGGTTATATGTGGGGCAACAAACTCGATCTGAAGGGATAAGGGAGTCTGGGGGCATTATGGGTAGGGGAAGGAGCATGGAGCTCAGAGCCATAGCTAGAAAATGCGGCCGTGTCAGATCCGATATGAATTGGAGGACCCACAGGTTGAAGACAAATGAAGTAGAACTATTCAGATGAAATGTTATGGTGAGTACACAACTTTTTTTCCCTAATAAAACCCACAGTAAGAACCTGATATCATAGATGGGCAATTTCCTACCATCTCTGTGGTCAGACTGATGGACATGAGCATCCTGAGGCAATGTAACAATTGTCTCATGTATACTGACAACCACTTAGTCCTGAAACAAATATTATACATGAGAGATATAGCTATACTATAAAAATGGAGGCAAGACTGTTAACATACAGACAAATCAAATGCCAAACAGGTTGTCAACACACACACACACACACACACACACACACACACACACACACACACACACACACACACACACACACACACACACACATATCACTTCCCACACTAAATAAGGATTTGACACATAAACATACATATGTGGAGATACTCACTAGTAACTTAACCAAAAGCTCAGAGGCCTCCCAAATGCTACCTTCAGAAACTACATATACATACAACAATGCAAACAACAACCACAACATAATAATGCACATATCATTGTTTCAACAAACAAGACAGTTAGACGAAACACCACAAAACGTGGGGGTTGGCGTAATAGATAAAGTGTTTACCTAACTGATAAAAAGTTTAAGGTTTGATTCTCACCAAGGGAAATTGGCTAGGCTGGAAATGGTCCAAAAGAGCAGCTAGCCTAATACTTGCCTATGAACCTAACATACTGGTCATAGGTGACTCCATAGTGAGACACATCGATCAGATGAGAAGGCAAGAAATTTGGAAAATGCATAAATATAGTTGCAAGTATAGGAAACTCTTGGAACAACCTCATGTTGATCAGGATCGAATGCAAGAATGGTTAAGGAAAGGTGAATTTAAACCAAAAGTCAAAAGGTTAATATTGGCGGCCCAAGATAGTACACTCCATACACTTTAGTTTACAATGTCCTTTGAACATGTGGGAGAAACAGACAAATGAAGGTTTTGTAAAACAGAATTGGAAACAATAGCACATCTTGTTGTTGGTTGTGATATACTAATGGCAAAAGGGCTGTATACTGAAAGGCATAATAATGTGGCAAGATTGTTGCATTGGAGCTTGTGCAAGCATTATAATATTGAAGTAGCTCAGATGCTTTGGAAACAATGAGCCACAAATCATTACAGAAAATGTTGAAGTTTATATCACATAGGATCACCAATTACCAACAGTTCAAAAAATAGATGTGAGAAAACTAAATATAATAGTCCATGAATAAGACAAAAGTAGCATTGATCATTGAAATTGCTACATCCAGTGACTTTAGTGTCTTATGTACAGAGACACAAAGTCATAAAATACCAGTATATTCAGACAGAAATGAGGGCAGTGTGAAAGAAGGATACCCCGACAGCTCCAGTAGTAGTAGGAGCAACGGGTTTTATAAAAAAAGAATTTACAGTTGTACTTAGATATGTTACCAATATATGTAATTCAGTATGAATTGTAGACTGAGTCAGTACTGGTCACATTGCAGGTGCTGCAAAGAGCACTTCTGGCTAACATCAAACATTGAAACAATGCTAATTTCATGAACTTTAATCATATTTTGACTTGGGAATGAGGTCCATTCCAGTCATAGTATAAGAAACCCAAACGATTTGGAGAAATTAAAAAAAAAAAAGACACATGGATGTCTCCCTCACCTGGCTGGATAAGAAGAAGGTTACAGTTAGTTGCCAGTCAGGTACTAGGAACCATCAGATCACACAAGCATTCAAGTTTCTCAGCCACAAGTAGTAGTACATCATAGTACATGTGGATGTGAATGACCTGAGACGAACCTCCCTGGACAGTATGAAGAGAGACATGATTATGTGTCATAGGCAGGTATGAACATAGCCTTGTGCAGCATTCTACCTTCACCAAGGATGATGCCACAGTACAAACCAAAAATGATTGGCTTAATTTTTAGTGTTCAAGGGGATTCAATATTTGTCAGCCTGGGCGGACATAATTGACAGGCTATGCCGTTTGCCAGAGATGGTCTGCACCTGTCTCCTCTTGGCTTTCGGATACTGGCAAAGGCTTTAGTCACACCTGTAGTTCATTTTTTAGGCAGTGTTAAAGTAACCAACCTCCCAATGTAACAAAATCTTCTCTTCATAAGCTGAAGGTACTGCTGCTCAATGATAGGAGACTCCCTAGAAGCACTCCTCACCTTTGAAAAATGCTCGGAATCGGTGCAGTCACTGAGACATGGTTCAAAGCTAGGGAAAGCAGTCCATCCGTGCAAGGCTACACTGCCTTCCATACATTCAGACCACCAAATGAGCAAGAAAGAACCAAGGGAGGAGGTGTATCCATCTTTATAAGTACACTTCAGGACTGTTTAAACATTATGACTCTCTCAAGCTACTCCATGTACCACTGACCACACCCCCACCATGAAACAAGAAAAAATACAACATGCCTGGATTTACTGGAGTCGCTCACCATGCAACCCATTACCTTACTCATGTGTGATTTTAACTATCCTACCATTGATTGGGGAACATACATGATCTCTTACATGCAGGCTCAGAGGTTCTTGAACTTTGTCAATGCAACCTCTGTATAACAGCTGGTCAGCACACCAACTAGGGGCTCAGATATCCTGGACATAGTACTTATTAACATGGAAGAGTGCCCCCCCCCCCCCCCACCAAGGGTAATGTCCTCTTTAATAAGATCAGACCACAATATGGTCTCCTTTAAAATAAATATAAGGCCAGATGCTCCATGAAACTCAACAACGCTGAAGAATTTCTCAAAGACAAATGATCTCATACTAACAGATGGCATTAGAAATTTTAAAGCTCCCCCAAACAAGGAATACTATGCAGAGATGTACACTAATATCCTGTATAGCCACTTAAGCAGTTGTATGGAATCAGCAGTATTGGACAGGATTAAACCCAGGTCTTGCCAGAAGAACAAACCACCCTGGTGGACCCCTGTTATAAACAGGCTGTACACCAAAAGAAAGAAACTAATGTCCAAAAATAGGTGTAAACAGGCTCAGCAGAAGAAGAAATACCTCACTTGTCTAAACAAACAAAGCAGAGATTTGGTCATGTCTTCAAAAGCAAATTATGAAGCAAAAATAGCCTCCCTCACCAAGGAAAATCACAAAGCATTTTTTGACTACATCTGAAATTTTATGGGGAATACCCAGCTATGTACAGAGCTGGTTGTGGCCAGCACCACCAATACTCAGCCAGAGGAAATAGCCAACCTGCTAGCTGATAGATTTGGATCAAACTTCATCCCTCTGTCCCAACCAGTCATCCCTCAAAGTATACCTACCACCATTCTTCAGCCTATTATGCCAAGAGAGCATGTTATCTCTGCACTCTCTAAGCCTAAAAGAAGCATCAGTGGGCCCTGACAACATCCCAGGTTGACTTTTAAATAACTTAAAACCTGACCTAGCATTCCCACGTGGATCTGTATTTAACTATAGCCTCCAGACTGGCTATGTTCCGACAGAGTGGAGGACAGCAACAGTCATCCCTCTGCACAAGGGGGATCAACCACCCAGGGAATATAGACCCATAAGCCTGACTAGCCTCATTTGATGCGCATGATGATTCTTTCCATTGCCTCTTATCAACAGGGACATAGGTAATCTCCAGACTCTGGACCAAACCCATTTCAGATTTGTTAAGTGTAGATCATGTCTGTTAAATCTGGTTGACTTCTTTGAGAAAGTCACCAGAGCCATGGATGAGGGAAAGACTATGCATACAGCCTACCTTGACTTGACCAAGGCATTTGACACAGTTCCTCACTCAGGTATTATAAGGCACCACCCCCTCTAAGAGTAGACCCAGTGGTATGTGGTTTGGGTACTCAGGTTGATAGTAATCTGAACTTTGACCACCATGTGTCCACAGGGGTGAGAAAGTCCTTCTGTGTGACACAATTCATTGCATCCAGATCAAAGGACATTATAATTCCACTGTACACATCCCTCATCAGACCAGTAATTGAGTACAGTGCACCCTTCTGCATGTACCTTACAAGATATCTGCAACAGCTCTCAGGGTCCTTTTTCTTCTTATTGTTAGTTAAAAAAATAAATAGTTAGGCTATATATTTATAGTAATATCTTTGTTGTTGTAGTTAGGGTTTAACGTTCCTTCCTTTTTGGGATACCAACATGTCAGAATCCACTGGATTCAAGAAGTGCTCAGAGTGTGGGCATAAATTTCTACCTCAAGACTCACACTCCAATTGTGCTTACTGTTTCGATGCTGCACATCTGAATGTGGACTCTCAGTCATGTGCAGGTTTTAGTGCTAGAGCCCTTCAGACCAGATGGGACAAACTTGTATTAAAGGGACTCCTTCCAGCACATACAGGGGCTACCCCTTCCACTTCTTCTGCATCCCCCCTCCAAAAAAGATCGAACAAAATCAAAGGCGCAAGAAAAGGACAAGAAACCTAATAAGGACAGGAGAGAAAAAAGAGAGGAGCAAATCTCCTACTAAATCCACTAAAAAATATTATCTGGAACCAGCAACTTCACTTGGCCCCATCCCTTAAGTAGTTCAAAGATCAGATTCTATGACTTCTTGGGTCTGATCTCCTTTTCCATGGGCCAGATACTCAATTAGACCAGTGAGTCCTAGACTACATTCCCCTATCCTTCACGATAGGAAATATTCCTGATCACATTTGGTGGCATCATCCATTCAGTCATCACAGACTCATGGAACTCGATGTCACTAAGATAAAGTTTTTGAGGACACAAATTCAGCATGGCATTATCCTGGTACCATCCTCTGGAAATTTACTGAGTACTGGCCATCTTACCCATCCTCCACTGAAATCTGTACTGACTCGCCCTTCATGTCTGGTGTCATTGGATCCAACTGGAACTGGAGCACCTTTGCTGGCACCAGAGCTACTTACAACTTTGATGCTGACTGCTTCCCTCTCTCTCTCTCTTTACTCCAATGCTTTCGGATTGAGATGAGACTCTGAGCTGAAGCTTTGGCACTGAATTCTGAGACGGTGAATCTGTGCTGATATTCTTGAAACCATCTATCCCACTTGAGGCTTTGGCTATAGACAGCTTGGATCCAAGACTGGCTTCAGGACCAGGGGTCATTGGTATTGCGGGATTCCTTCCTTCCTTTCTCAGACCAGAGGTCGTCTCTGGTGCCAATTGCAGCTTCAGCCTTTGAGGCCTTTTGGCAAATACCAGGCTTGGAAGGATCCTGATGTGATGAAGCTGATATGTAAAAAAGCCGATCACTTCTTGTCTGCACCTAAGGACTGGAAACACTGGAGTAAAGTCCACCAGTAGATGGTATGCTGATGGCAGCAGCCTCCAGAAAAGAACTATCAAAAGAAAGGTCCTCTGTTCATCCTTCTAATAGAGGAAATAGGGTGAGGGATAGATTTGGGAAGGAGGCCTATGCATCAGTGACTTCCATCCTTAGATCACGGAACTATTTGGCTCATTTAGCAAGATTTCAGAGAGACCTGACCAAAGAAGTCACCAAGTCCCTTTCAGGGGTATTACCTGCAGATGTTCAGAAAACAGTGGACTCCCAGATTTCCACCCTGCAATCCTCTTCAAATGAGGCCATGCATTTACTCTCTAATGCAGCTGACATCAGGGTCAGAGCAGCAGTCACTAGTATCACTATGCACCATCACACCTGGATGTGTTCTTATGACTTTTCAGAAGGCTTTAAGTCATCTTTTGTAAATGCCCCTTATAATTGTTCCACATTGCCTGGACATAAAGTTAAAGACACACTCACCAGATGCCAACAAGATGATAAGGCTCTGTCTGCGGTGGGAGTAAGTTTCTCCACCCTGCAAAGACCTTTCTCAAGGAACCAGAGACTCTGGAAGAAGATGCGATTCCACAAATCACAGAGAACTTTCCATGACTGCCAGGGTGGTAGACCTCCTCTTGGCCTGGCACAGAATAACTTCATATTCCTGAGTGCTAAAAATAATATCCAGAGGCTTGTTCAATTCTTTTTCCCTACCACCTCAGAAGAAGAAGAAAGTCCTTGATGTTTCAACCGGTCAGTGGGACTCACCAGCCACAGAAATTTCAAAGCTGCTTGAAAAAAAGAGTTAACCATCTGGTCTCTCATGACCAGTTAGAATCCAGAGTCTATTCCAGGTTCTTTTTAGTACCAAAAAAACTGAAAACCTCAGACCCATTTTGGATCTCAGTCACCAACCAGTGTGTGAAACAGACAAAGTTCCAGATGGTCAAAATACAGTGCATTTTACCTTTTTTGAGGAAGGGCAATTGGTTGTGCGCCACAGATCTCCATGACACCAACCTTTAGCCAGATACTACATGAGAGCACTACAATGGACTTTAGCAGTACAGTGGTTTCAGCCCATTCACCCTTTACACTCAGAAATTCAAATTATGCAGATCAGCAAATACCACTTTGCTTGATGGATAACGTTCCTGACTGTGACTGAAGGACAGCCTTCCCAGGTGGAATCGTGAATTGCAGCAGTGACCAAGGACTCCTCCCTTCCAGGTGTGTGTGGGGGGGCATTTTAAAGGGAGAATGGTCCAAGCTACATTGTCTTCACTTGAAATTAATACATCAGTGTCTTGGAGTTGAGAGTGGTTCACCTAGCATTGCAGGCATTTCAGGATCTTCTCTCCAGGGGGTATGATTGCCATTCAGATGGACAACATGGCAGTGGTATGGTACATCAGCATGCAAAGGTTCAGTACTGAGACCCCTCCTTTTCATCAGCGACTTCCCTGATCCCCAGACTGTGAATGAGGACCTTTGATTAACTAAGTAGACACTATGGTGATGGTAGCAGCTTCCAGAAAATAATTATCAAGTCTTTACCCATTCATTGCAACAGGAACTAAACCTTGTAAGGGATCAGTGTACAAAAGGGATAAAATTAAATGTCAGAAAGTACTATTGTAGCATTTGGTAAATAATTCTGTCCTTCAACATAGAATATAGCCAGTGCCTCACTTCAGAATCATAATGTAATCAGGTATTTTGGGACCTGATTTGCTAATTCCCTCTCCTTTGATCAAGTCTAAAGACATGCCATCTAGGTCAAAAGAAGTTACCATTCCTCTTTGTACAGGCCTAATTAGGCCAGTTATTGAGTACAGCTCTTCCTTCTGGATGTACCTTTCTAGGCACATTAAGCAACAGGAAAGCCTCTAGAGGTTCCTAGCCAAGAATGAGCTTCTTGAAGTGCTGTCCCTTTACTCAGTTTCTCATAGCCTCTCTTGTATGATTTATGCCTTGCTTTTTGTTCCATTACGGACCCTATCCTACTTGATTTCCTGTATTTTTGCAAGTTAAGTAGCTCCAGTATTACCAGAACTGTAGACATAAATCTCCACCAACAGAAAAAAACACACTGGAGAGACACATTTATTGTCCAGGACCTACCTCACCTCTGAAACAAACTTTCCCCTGTAAGTTAAACAAAGTGACATCCAATTATCTTTAAATTAAACATGCAGGACAGGATGGGCACCCATTACTCCAGAAATGCTCTTTTGTCCTTCTTTACAATGGGCTGCAGCATGAGGAGGGGTATTGGTATGGTGTAAATGGTCTTGTGACTCAATTGCCTTATATTTCCTATGGTCCTATAATCTCAAATTTCCGGAGAAGAAACTTGTACATGTTTAGAAAGTACTAGAGTTTACTGGGAGAATTCCTCCTTTGTTTAAAACCTTTAAGGATTTATAAATAAAAATTCCCCTTTATCCTGGTAGTCAACCAAATTTCTGTGTAGGTAAGTAGGTCTGATAAAGATAACCTCCTCTGATTGTGTGTGTGTGTGTGTGTGTGTGTGTGTGTGTGTGTGTGTGTGTGTGTGTGTGTGTGTGTGTGTGTGTGTGTGTATATGTATGTATGCATATATATATATATATATATATATATATATATATATATGTATATAACCTCTCTCTCTCTCTCTCTCTCTCTCTCTATATATATATATATAATGTGTGTGTGTGTGTGTGGGTATATATTTATATAAACAGATCTACTCTGGATCACAAATATTTTACTTTACAGAACAAAAAAACAAGAATAGACGCACTGATTTTATTAGCACAAACACAAGCAAAGCTTTCATTGAGGATTTGAATATAACCAATCAGCACCCAAAAACTGAGGTGAGAACCAATAGGTTTGAGTCACATATACCTATATGGAAATCTCCTACAAGAACGTCTATGGCCTCAGCATCTAAAAGTGATTCCACTAAAGCTTATGTTTCTAATGGGTCTTCCAATCAGCAGTTGTACTCTGATGTTTTATCCAATCAAATCATTGGCCCCTTGCGCACAAAACAAGAAACATACATGTGTTCTTTTCTTTGATACACCTTCCTGACTTTATTAAATTATCTTCCTCGTATAACACAGCACACTTGTTAGACAGAGTGCATTTTAAATTTATTGTTTCAACATTTTTCCATTAGGCTGTACTGTAGGCAATGAAACAAAATGCATGAACCAATAATGACAAAAATGTCCAATTCAGAACATTTCCAACATAAAAGTCTACTTTCACACCCACACTATAAATAGAATGACAGTAGTGTAAGCCATAGGCATCTTGCACAGCTTCTCGCACTTATTTTCAATTTCATTTTTTGGGGGGGAGGAACAAAAGGCCAAAAACAAGGAACACATTTTAAACATTGCTTGTATAATTTTGGAAAGTTGCTAGAATAAAATGTGTTACCACCATGCATTTCACTGGCAAGTCTTGATCCCAGGACCCTGTGCACTACAGTCAGAGCAACATACCACTATGCCAAATCAGCAGTTTCCTGAAAAATAGGAAGACTGAAACTTAAATGGCTATCATTTAGTGAATTCAGTTCTCATTTCTCACCATAGCTCTCAGCCTCTTAGCACAAAAAACCTGGACAAAGCCAATAATGGGGGAATACAAATTCAGTTCTCACTTCTCACCATAGCTCTCAACCTCTTAGCACAAAAATCCTGGACAAAGCCAATAATGGGGGAATACAAATTCAGTTCTCCCTTCTCACTATAGCTCTCAACTCTTAGCATAAAAAACCTGAACAAGCCAATAATGGGGGAAAACAGCCCCAAAACAGGGACAAATTTCAAATACTGATCTTATAAATTTAGAAAATTGCGAGAATAAAAGATTTTGTGTTGCCATTTATTTTCTGAAGAATATGAAGTCTGAAATTCAAATGCGTGTCATTATTTAATGAATTCAATCCTGTAGTGAAAAATCCTGAAAACCACAGATTTTATGAGGAACAGATCAAATTCACAAGTGGTGGTGGTTAAGGACTTTAAGCTCTTTTTACCTTGTACCCAAGGTACAGGATTTGAGCCTGAGTACCTCTAACCACCAGGTGTATTAAAATGGGGCCAATATGTTGCTTACAAAGCTGAGCAATATATTACCTATATCAAAAAAAAAAAAAAAAAAAAAAGCACAATACATCAATTGCACGATAAAAAAATCCCTACAAAGTTGCCTATGGGCAGTAAACCTGCTGTGACAAGCAAACTTGTCACACACACACACACACACACACACACACACACACACACACACACACACACACACACACACACACACACACACACACACACAGTGATGGTGCTGAGTTCCTGCCAATGGGGACTTGCGCTACACCAAATACTGTTATTATCATGTAATGGTAATGATCCCACCTCTGTTGTCATGCCTAATGACTCTGGTATCTTTATGAATCGCAGTCAGGGCAGAGCACAGTACAGGAGGAACATCTGTGTACTTAGTACACAAAAAGTATGTAATTTTTCCTTCTATGCAGTACCCTCATGCAACAGAGCATAACAGAGCAGCTGCTGGCTGTAGACAAGACAGAGATGATTTGGCTGTGAAGACTTATGTATGCTACTGTGTACAATCTGCTTCTGTGCACACTTTATAGAAAACTATGGACACTCCTACACTGCCATCAAGAACTCTGATCTATATCAAGGAAAGACAATCCTGGTTCGAAGCATATAATACATAGTATGCAGAATACTGTAAACGAGCCCATGCCCCCATTACTTAAAAACATTGTGCTCTATACCATACATTGTGCTCTATACCATACATACAAGATGTGCACTGTTCTCTGGTATACATAAACCCTCTAAAATGTGAGTGAGAATTTGCTATTGCTTTTTCCCCTCAAGTCATAATACATTTGTTTCTCTTTAAATGTATCAAGCCTTTAACACTTTTTAAAGAAATATTGCTGTTTCCTCCAGTAGAGCATTATCAAAATCAAATATGCTTGGGTCCGAGGAAATCTTTTAAATGTTAAGAGTGTTTGTGGATGTAATTTGCTGATTATATAATGGATGATTTGTAAACACTATTTGTCTCTCTGCAAAGGTAGAAGAGATACTTTTCTGTGTGAGGTAAGTATGTACCATCTTTTTATTTTTTTGGGGAGTTGGAGTGGGTTGGGGTAGTGTACAGAAGTAGATGTTTTTTCATGTTAGTTCAACATCGGAGTTGGTATATATAAGTAGCGGGGGTGTAGGGGGCATAACCCCCCCCCCTCACATGAGGTGTGGAGGGAGGCCTGCAAAAACATGTGTTAGCTTTGTTTCTGTTGGGTTTTGTACTTATGTTTTTGGTAGGGTTGGATGTTTAGTTGTATTTTTTTTTTATTTTGCATTCTCTGTATTTTGTATTTTCATGTTTTTGGCCATTTGGTATTCTGATCTCGAAATACTGAAATTTAATATTTCAATATTTCGAGATTCAGAAGTATATCCATATATATATATATATATGTATATATATATATATATATATATATATATATATATATATATATATATATATATATATATATATATATATATATATACATGGTGTGTGTATGTGCGTGTATTTTTTCATTCATTTACTCACAGTGAGAAAACTAAGGTATATTTACTCAACAAAGTAGCAGTAACTGCTGGGCATGTGTGTGCCCATTTCTCAGTATATGTGTATGTGAGTCTATCTCTATGTGCATGCAGGCATGCATGTGTGTAGGCATTAACAACTTACATAACTTATATTTTGGATATAAAATACTTCTCCAACAGCAATTATGTATACTACAGCAAGTTTGAAACATTACACAGAAGACAATTTTATATCAGAAATATAAGAAAAATATTTAACAGCAGTTTCAATAAAAAAAAAAAAACCCACAACATATTTAAATGGATAGCCCATTCCCTAAGTTCAATAATATATTCCAGGATGTTTATAATTGGGGAAGTAATGCCTTTCTAGGGTTGTGGAGGAGTAGTGCCACTATTTCCTCAATAACATACATCCTGTTGGGCATGTTTGCTTAAGTAAAGCTCTGCATTCAGTTATAGCTGCCACTTCAATTTTTTTGATTTTTTTCCAGTCAACTACAGTAGTCTTCCCATGAACCAATTTCATTATCTAACAGAAAAAATAAATTAAAAAAAATGTCTATACAATGCATTGTTAACACATTTTTCTTTGTCATAATAATGCTCAGAAATTCTTTGATTTAATCAATTTTGCAGATAAATTGATTACACATATCAGACATGAAGCTAAATAATCAATGATACTAGATACACATTTATAATGTTTCTTTGCACCAAATGACCTGTTGAGGCAGTTAAACATTAATTAAGAACTATCTTTGATATACATGCATTCATTGTTTACAAAACCCATATTTGAAAGTACCTAGATGCTGATACAGTAATATATATGATAAAATGTTAGTTCTGAAAACTGGACGGTTGTCTTTAAATGTATTTTCAGAATGTCTGGAGTATGGGAACATTCCCACAGAAGTTATAGCAGAAGGTCTTAAGTGCCAGTTACTTTAGCACAAAAAGTGTAGCTTAGCGAGCAGTAGTTACACACAGGCTATGAAAATGTATTGTACCCTGAGTTTAGAAGATCTGAAAACCTCCCTTGGACAGGAAGCTAACAAGATGTAAAACTAGAATTAGTTTAAGGACATAGCTAACCAAGAATAGGCAAACAAACATTAATATGTAAATGTGACATTGCTCAGTTGCATACATTGTCTGTATGAAAAATATGTAAACCAAAAAACTGAGAAAAGGAAATAAGAGAGAAGATAGAACTAACATGGCTAATAAACTGGTGAGCTTTACTAAAATGAGCTTGAGAACTAGTATTCATTGTACACTTGAAGCTAAATCTTCCATTATGGCACATCGATTTGTACTTTGGACTAGATGTATGTTGGGTTTATAATGCAGCAAGTATATCCTAAGACGGGTGTATATATATTTTTTACTAGAAGTACTTGGAAAAATTACACATTATGTAATCTGTACCTGCCCAAGCATCTGTGATGTCATAAAATACCTTTTCAGCTAAGTACTGCACTCCGTAAGTAGAAATTGTTAAATCTGTTAACTGACGTTTCCTTGTCTGTTCTTTTTTCATTGGTTAGAGGTGCTACATTTTGAAAATGCATTGGTACGCTGAGATGACAACTGACTCATTTTTGTGGGGCTACTTGGTGAAAAGACATACCCTCCTGCAGAGTAATTCTGTGATTATTATTACAATTTAATGTCTGTGTTAACTGGTCCACCATCCACAAATGTGGATCCTTCCTTGTGCATTGTGTATATAACATAGTTACAATATTTCTTGATGCACAATAATTTTCTAATTTCATAAATTAAAGTATTGCCAACTGTATATCCAAGTAATGTAATCCTCATTGCACTCTCTAAGTAGCATGCACATGTTTAAGTTCAAGACTGAAGTGACCTGAGTTTTATAAGTTTGGTTGGTAATACAATTGTACTTCAAGTTAAAAAATAAACATTAAAATATAAATGCTGGTATTATTTGAGTAAAAGGCAATGGCTTTGTTTACCACTTTAAGTCCTGTATCATGCACAGTGATTACTAGAGCTCTTCCTTTACTAATTAAACAGGTCCAAGTCCAAAATGATCATCATGGTAGATTTGTTCTTGTGGATTATATAGTTTGGACTTTTCAGCATGTACACCCTATCAGAATAACGTAGATTTCTTCTTTAAAGTCTTAAAGGTGTTGGTTGGCATCAACAATCATATAATTATTACAGGTAGTGACTGAATGACTCTAGGCTCTACTTTTAACAAATAAGATCTTATTACTTAAAGTCAGGGTACGAGTCTTAGCTTACTGAAAGATATGATTCTAATTTGTTTTCTTTTCCATCCCTATCATGCTGTTTTTCCAGAAGGTAAGGGCTTTATGTTTTTTTCATCTTTCCATAATCCTTGGTCAAGAATTGACTACATTGATTACATTTTGCTACTGAGTTTTTTCAAAAATGTCATGTCTCAAACAATATTGGAGTCAGGTCTTTTTCATATCACTCTGATAGACTTAAAAATCAGCATTCAGAATAACCTGCAAACATGGTCAAATTGAGAGTAAATCTGAATCAGACAATGATTTGACAGTTCAAGTTATAATTGATTCCGTCTTTCTTTACAATATCGCAAGATTAGAAATTACTACATACAGTCAGATGGGCTGATTTCAAATCCAGTTTAGGAGAACTGTTAATTAGTAAAGCTTTGTAGTTTAAAAATCTACAGTGAATCAAACTGACAACTTAGATAAGGAGTTACAAATCAACTGACTGAGAAAAAAGTAAAATTCTAGTTGATAAAAAGTATACATTAAAAAGCTTCATGCTTTGGAACTATTAGTATTTATTTTGTTTTCCTTATTTACATTTTGTTAACCTGGTTAGTCCTGCTGAGCACTGCCCATTTTCTGAGGGGACCTGGAGGAAGGTATGGAATACCATACATAGGGAGAAATAATAGTAAATGTGTTTAGAAAAAGCACAAAATGTTAGCTACATTTATACAGTGTCATAAATAATAATAATAATATGTACTACACATAATTAAACTACATTTGAGCAAGTGAAACAGTAATTCCATTCTTATATAAAATAAATACACAAAAGAATCACAGTTTATAAATGTATCCTAAGGTTATGTGGTGGGATGTGAACAAAGGGAAGTGGTATGAGAATTTGAGTATATATAAAGACAACAGAGTAGGCAACACCACACTTACTACAAAGTAGGTTTGTAAAAATTAGTCTGTGTGCCACTGTGGAGTAGTGGTTAGAGAACTTAGGTTGAAAGGTTACTTCTTCAGGTGACACTGCATTATGAGCTAAGTAGCAACTGAGGAGCATGATTACCCATTCATAGAAGCTTTTTGTTGGTTAACCTTATTAGTGGGTCAGTTTTATATTTTTAACTCCTTTATTGAATTATCACTTCAAGCATAGGCAAATGTATATTTGTTTAAAAGAAAACAAAATATTAACATGTTCCCAGTTACAAACATTATACATCACATGCATTCTTTTGTATAATTATCAATCTAACATTACATAGATTGCTGAGTTCCTGCCTTCCCTCAAAATTAATTTGCATGTATTGTTCCCACAGTTTCCATTTTTTCTAAAGATCTCACTTCCAGTTTATTCATCTCTGTTAACAATATTCAGTACTTCAAATACACTTGATTTAGAATTTGATTTCCATTTTCTAGTAATTGCTCTTTTGGGATCCACCAGGATTAAACTTAACAAGGCCTTACTTTGTCAAGGCAATTCAAATCCTGAATACCATCTCAAAAACAAATAATTTCCTTAGTTAGACCCATTTGGTCACCCAATATTTTTTACCACTCCCAAAACATATGTTCCCATATACCCCTTTCTTCCCAATCATACCTCCAACATTTGACATCTACCTGAGAAAAAATTATTTGGAGTGTGCTTGGGGTATATAAATACCTATGCAAACACTTCCAAGCAAAAATCCTAAATCTTCTAGGCTTTGTTGCATATTTGGGAGCCATAAATATGTCCTCCCATTGTTTTCTTCTGAACTGCTTATCCAGTCCGCCTTCCCAGTGTTTTCAAACCTCCTCTGATCAGTTCATATAGTTCTTGTGCAATTTGGTATATGCAATACTAGTTATTCATTTCTATAACAGCAAATTCTGTTCTCGATTCAAGCAAAACTCTACCAGAGCAGGTCTTTCACATATGAATCATCTCTCCCTTTCTGTTTGTGTATACTCTGATATTAATCCCTGATAGGGAAGGCAGCCTATAGTCTGAAATCCAAATGTGCTCTTGGTCTCTTCACATTCTGTTACATTTCTCTGTATAATTAAGGACTATAACATTTTCAATGCTTGTATCTTGTTATCCATATCCATAAACAAGAGCTTCCAATTTCTCAGCTGTTGTATTATCTTTTATTTAGTTTCTTGCCAGATATCCCTAGCTGTCATAACCGAATTCTTTATATTCCATACTCCTAAATACTTCATTTTATCTTGTTATTTTAAATATGGGTACTGATGGACCAATTCATGTGTGGATATATAGTTTACAGGTATAGTCTTTGTTTTATCTTCATTAATTTTATATTCTGAAAAGACATGAAACTGTCTCAAAATATTCCACAACATGGAGTGGTCCTTTTATGGTTTTATCAGGTACAAAATACTATTGTCTGCAAGTAAAGCCAACTTTTCTTGATTACCACACTGATTATATCCTTAAATTTCTGAACCTCTTCTTTTCTTTACTAATGTCTGTAAATATAAAGCAAATAAAGTGGAAAGAAGACACACCTGCCTGGTCCTTGTGTTCAGACACAACTTATCAGAGGAACACTCCCACTTTAATTTTTGCCTCTGATCCCATATATGTGCTCCTAATTAACCTTATTATTGTAACAAGGAATGCAAATGCTTCCATTGCCCTATTCATAAAATACTAGCTTACTCTGTCAAATGCTTTCTCTGCATCAAAACACACCAACAACAGCTGTATTTTCTTACATTCTGCTTCCCTCTGGATCATCATTGTTCCCTAAGTGTTGTCATATGTTTGCCTTCCCTCAACAAAACCACATTGATCCAAATCGATCAAATTTGGTAAACTTTTTGCCATTCGTTTAGCCATTATCAACATAAATGCTTTATAATTATGGTTTGAAATTGAAATGTGCCTATATGAAGCTGGGTCTGATGGGTCCTTGCCTTCTTTAGGTATTACAGCCACCACAGCTTTCTTCCAAATGTTGGTGCTTTTCACTCATTTTAAAATACTGTTAAACAAAACCTTCCAGAACTTTATCACATTCTTCCCTCCTAGCTTCAAAACTTCCACAGGAATGCCATTTATTTCTCGAAACTTTCCTGCATATTGATTATATGACACTGCTTTTATATCATCCTTTCCTATCTTAAGTGTTAATTGTTAAGCCTCATTAACCTCTGACCTTGGTATACTTAAGTCTTTCATAAATATTTCCATTTGTGCTCTTTTCCACATTTCTGTGCTTTATACAAATTTTCATAAAATTTATGAAATATCTCTATAGGGGCTCTGATTATTTTTCTTATTATATACTCCCTGATTTTGGCAACAACCCTTTCTACTTTTTGTTGCCTAAGTTGTTATGCTAAAAGTTGTTATGCTTGAGTTATCAAAAACAGTTGCTTAACAGCAGTCTTTCTAAACCTATGCATATTATCCAGATACTTCCTTATTTTCTCTTACACTTTCCAGTTGCGCCTCTTCTTGTTCTCTGAGATTCCTCTTATTCTGCAATAGTTTAACCTTTATTAGCCCCTCTAAAAAATCTTGTTACTCCTTAACTATATCTCTTTTTTCTTTTATGTCTACCCTGCGTTTAAACTCCACTTTCATTTTATCCCACTCACTAACTGTAACTTTCCACTACCCATTCCTTAAATTCCTATGTTTAACAAGAGGTGGGGAAGCACCATTGTCTCAGTTTTACTTCATTACCCTACATTTTTATCTTAAGTTGTTAGTGGCACATGATCTGAAATAGTTATTGGATATGTGATGAAGCTTCAATTAAATGCACATGTTCCTGGAAATAAAAGTTTTGTGTAATCTAGCCCAGTTATTGAACATTGATGAATAATATGTAAATTCTATCAGAGTTCCTACTACTGAACTCACATCTTCGATACCAAATATTTTAATAAATTTATTTTTCTATTTAGGTCCCCCGGTACATCTTGCTATTCAAGTTTCAGTCCCCACATGTAAGTAATATTCCCTCCTGAATGCTGATTATTTATCCTAAATTTTCTTAAATTACATAAAAGCAGCTTTAGGTGGAATATAAGTACATGGCAGTGTAATCCTCCTCCCTTGCCAGTAGCCCTTGCTACACCATTACCATATCTTTTTTGTCTTCTATCACTATTGGAGTTAGCAATTTGTATAAGTTCTCCTTTTTCCTTTGTCCCTGATATTCTGCCGAGTATCCATTCTGAAATCCTTTCTCTATCAATTTCATATGCTCACTTCTTCCCAAATGTATCTTGTGTAGCATTACTGTTTGCACTCTTCATTTCTTAATATAATTCAATGTTCCTACCTTTTTTTCTGTACACGTAAGGCCATTCACATTCCAAAATAATATGGACAGTGTAGCTATTATGGTAAGCAGTTATCATTCCCACCTATTATATATGACAGCTTTTTTAACATGTCTGTTTCCAGCTTTTGTGTTACATGCACCCACTAATGTTTGGCAGGTTGATCATTTATACAGTTGTTTCTTGTCATCTCCATTTGAAACTGTGTCACATTTTATAAGACTTTTCGTTTTACTGAAAACCCTTAAAACACACATACACACACCCAGAAACACCCACAATGCCCTAATAACCTATTAACTTAAAACAAATGCACAAAACTGTGTGCATCTTCATATAATGAAGTTTAACCCTCCTGATAAGAACAGTTGTCCCAAATAGTCAGCTACATTCACAGGCATTACCTAACCAAAAATGAAGGTTATCTATGCTAAGGTGTATGTTACAGCCTGCTCTCCTACTTATATTAACTGCTGTATGTTCTTGTCTTGCCTTTATTCCCCTTCTGGATGGGAAAACACCTTGTATGCATTCAGAAAACATTAACTTTTAACCTTAAAAAAAGTACACTATGTGTCTCACTTTAAATCAAACTAAATTATACACTGTTCTAGTAAATGCATTAAACTATTTAGGTAAAAGGAAAGCTGCTACCTATTATTCACTTTCATTAATTTTGAGCTTTATTTTTTTTTTACTAAGCTGCTTGCCCTTGTACCTTCTAATTTTATGATTCCATCAGCAAACTATGCTCCAAACTCTCAAGATTAATTGCCTGCAGCTGTAGTTAAACATCTACATGAACAAAATGTACAGCTGCCCTGAGCTGCAGACTTCTGAATTCACACTAAAAGTTTATTTGCTAAAGGAAAACATATCATTACATTCTCACTGTTCTCTTATTTTTACAAATCACACACTTACACACACACAGAAATGCTATTATATTAAGGCAAGAGCATTAATGTAGACATTCACCTATGTAAAGGTTAGGGAAATATCTCAGCTTGACATGTATTATAATCAGTGCACTTGTATACCCCACCCCACCTCTACAGCCTACAATTACAGCATTGTAACATAAACATAGTTTTGTCCAGCCTTTCTTCTCTTTTTTTTTCATTGCAATGTCTACATTTCATAAAACTAAAATGAAAAAAAACTTCTTTACTTTAGTATCTTTAGCACCTACAACAATCACTGAAAATGATTTACTATATAACATGCAATTCACATCATGATTTTTTTCCAATAAACATCTTTAGTAAATTTTCATGTATGACATAGGCAATTTTACATTTATATAAATGAAAAATAAACAACATTGACACCACTTTAGTTGCAAACATTATACATCACATACGCCACTGAAATAAATGTAGTTGCAAACATTATACATCACTTGTAATCTAGCCAGACATTGTCAGATAAGCTTTATATGACACATTCAAATTCTGCCTCTTAAACTTCTTTCTTTCTTTCTCTGCATATATTGTTCCCACAATTCCCATTTTTTCCTATGTAGTTTGCTCTGTCCCTTTTCTAAAGATCCCAATTCCAGTCAATGTATCTCTGTTACTATATGCACTACTTCTAATAAAGTTGGTCTAGACTTTGGTTTCCATTTTCTAGTAATTGCTTTTTTGACAGCCACCATAATTAGACTCAGCAAGGCTTTACTATGTCTAGGAAATTCCAATTCTGTATCATAGCTCAAAAAAATCATCTCCCCAGTCAGTCCAGTCAGCTCACCCAGCATCTCCGATAGAGTGGTCAGCAGGAAATCCCTAAAGTCTGCCAGCTTGTTATACTCCCAAAGAATATGTTCCCAGCCACCTCTTTCTTGCCCATTGCACTTCCAATATTTGCTATCCACCTGAGGAAAAATTATTTGGAGTCTACTTGGGGTATAAAAATGCCCATGTAAACACTTCCAGGCAAACATCCTAAATTTTCTAGACTTTGTTACATATTGGGTAGATATACATATATCCCCCATTGTCTCTCTGTGAATTGCTTATTCAGTCTCTTTTCCCAATCCTTTCTAAGCTCCTCTGATTGATTCATATAGCTATCATGCAGTATTTCATATGCTCTAATAATTATTCATTTTTTAACAGCAGCTTCTGTTCTAGATTCTATTAAAAACCCTACCACTGCTGGTCTTTCATTTAGGACCCCCTACTTCTTTCTCTTTGCCTATATATCAATCTTTGATAGGGAAGGCAATCTCTAACCTGCAGTCCAAATACATTCTTGGCCTCATCCCATTCCATTACCTTTCTCTTTCTAGTTATTTGCTCCCAATACCTTGGTTCCTCTGTTGGTTTTCTCTAATAAATTCCAACCCCCTCTTACCTATTCTGTATCCCTAATCACAGTCATCCCTATTGGCAGAATCTCTTTTCTCCATTATTGTGCTGCTTTAGTTCTTAGAATGCTCCCTGCTCTTTTATGAATATAATACTCTGTATGATTTTTGTTGTTCTCCTTAAGAGTCTGCATCCAAAATCCCAATCTCTCCTTATTTCTTAAGTATCCTCCCTGTATCATCATCATTCCTTTCCACTTTGAATTGTAGTTTTTTTGCTTGTGCTATGTATAAGAGCCTTAACTGTGTTGCTGTAAAGTACCCCCTCAAATTGAGTAGTCCTAGTTTGCCTTGTTCTATTAGAAGAATCAGCTTATCCCACTTGACCCTTGCTGTCTTCCCTTCCCAGATAAAATCCTTCAACTCTTTTTTAATTTCTATCCATAGCTTCTCCTCTGGTTGTTAAAATATGTCTGACCTGTGTATAAGACTAAAGGGACTAAAACATTTTAATTGTTTGTATCTATATAACAAAGCTCCAAGTTTCTCAATTTTTGTATTATCTTCTGTTTAGTCTCTTCCCACATATCTTTAGCTGCCACAACAGAGTCATTTCTAATCCATACTCAGAAATACTTAATTTTATCATGTCCCCATAAATATGGACATTGTTGAACCAGTTTGTGTGTGGGTACATAATTTACCTCTATTTCTTTTGTTTTAGCTTCATTAATTGTGTATCCTGAGAATATTCAAAACTGCAATAAAATGTTCCACAACACTGTAATGTCCCTTTCTGGTTTTGTAATGTAAAAAATAATGTAATCTGCAAATACAGCTAGCTTTTCCTGACTACCATACCAATTGAATTTCTGAGTCCCTTATTTTCTCTGCTACTGGTTCTAAATGTAATGTAAACAACAAAAGGGAAAGCAGACAATCCTGCCTGGTTCTCAAGCAGAAGTTATCAGAGAGGACCCCACCTACTTTTATTTTCACCTTCGATACCTCATATATACTCCTAATCAACCTTATAATTGTACCAGGGGAAGCGAATGCTTCCATTGCTGTGCTCATGAAGCTCCAGTCTACTCTGTCAAATGCTTTCTCTTCATCAAGACCCACCAATAACAGTGGTATATTTTTTACATTCTGCTTCCCTCTGGATCATCAATGTTCTGTTAATATTGTCAAACGTTTGCCTCCCCTCCACAAAAGTGATCAATATCTATCAATTTTGTTATCACATTTTCCATTCTTTTAGCCATTATAGACATGAACACTTTATAATCATGGTTTAGTATTGAAATGAGCCTATATGAAGCTGGATCTGATGGATCTTTACCCTCTTTAGGTTTTACCATTACCATCACCTTCTTCCAGGCTGCTGGTACTTCTCATTCTCTTAACATACTGTTAAACAAAACCTTCCAGATATTTATTAGTTGTTTCCCTCTTAGCTTCCAAACTTCCATAGGAATACCATGTATCCCTGAGGACTTTCCTGTAGATTGGTTATACATAGTAATTTTATCTCAAGGCTTCCTATACTGTTAGTAATTGAGGCTCATCTACCTCTAACATTGGCATATTTAATTCTTCCATAAACATTTCCATTTGTACATTTTCTTGATTTTCATATTTCTCTGCTTTATACAAACTTTCATAAAATTTTTGAAATATTTCTAATACTTCTGCAGGATCTGTTATCTTCCTTGTTATAGGCTCCCTAAGCTTGGTGACTGCCCTTTCTGCTTTCTGTTACCAGAGTCGTTGTGCTAAAAGTTGTGCTCTAGAATTATTATCAGAAAACAGTTGCTTAACAGAAATTTTTCTAAACATGTTCATTTTATCAAGGTAATCCCTTATTTTCTGATTAGCATTCTGCAGTTGCTCCTTTTCTTGTTCTGAGAGATTCCCCCTATTTTGTAATACTTCAACATTTTGTCAGTCCCTCTAAATAATTCTTGTTACTTCCTAGCCATATCTCCCTTTCCTTTATTTCCACTCTAGTTTTAAACTCTACTTTAATTTTATCCCAAACCCTAGCTATATTTTCAGCAGAAATTTCTATTGTCTCTTGTAGCTCCTGAATTAATTACAAAACCAATTCCTTAAATCCCTTGCTTTTCAGTCGATAGGTGGGAAAGCACCAGTGTCTCATTTTTATTTCATTACCTTGCATCTTTATTTTAGTTATTATTGGTGCATGATCTTAAACAGATATTGGGTGCATTTTAAGACCTTCAATTAAATGCAAATGTTCCTGTGAGATATAAATTCTGTCTAGCCTAGGTCAGTTTTTGTATCTTGGAGAATAGTATGTAAGTTCACTGTGAACTCCTAGTACTGAATTCACATATTTCATGCCAAACATTTTCATAAAATTCTTTAAAAAATTGACTCTCCTTAGTTATATTTTCCCTTCTTGGCCCCCCAGACACTTCTTCACTGTTGCAAACCAAATCCCAGTCTCCACCTATAAGTAATATTCCTTGCTGAAAGCTGATTGTTTCTCCCAGAGTTTTCTTAAGCTTCATTATAGCAGTTTTAGGTGGAATGTAAATGCATGCCAGCGTAATCCTCTTCCCTTGCCAGTATTTATTTATTTATTGACCAGGAAAGTCCAACTGGATGTCCATTTTCAGCAGAGGCCCGGGAAGAAAAGCTCCAAATACAAATTAGTTACATCCAAGTACAAAAATAATAGTAATAATAATAATAATAATAATAATAATACAAGGTACAATAAAATCCAATGTACAATAATGCAGGTACATGGATTGCGGCAGTTACATTGTAGTGATAAAAGAAAAACACAGCTTATTTCAACAAAACATGAGAATTGACAAGGGTAAAAACAGATATGCATATAATTAGCAAGCATTAGGAAAATAAATCTGTCATGTGCATTGACAGTATGAGTATATAAAATGTAAG
The DNA here is from genome assembly GCF_019279795.1 of Protopterus annectens. Classification (NCBI taxonomy): domain Eukaryota; kingdom Metazoa; phylum Chordata; order Ceratodontiformes; family Protopteridae; genus Protopterus; species Protopterus annectens. Next base: position 275,050,884 of record NC_056742.1, on the reverse strand, counting down.
ATACCAGGACAGTATACCATTAAGCTTCCTGTAAAGATGATTATACATAAGCACTAGCTAATACTATGTAATAGTTTACGTGAGGTAGATAAGTGGGGGCAAGTAGTAGCCCCGTAGTACTGTATATCTTCCATTATTATCTTTTTTTTTTTTCATTTTTTCTTTTTCTATCACTATTGGGCTCCTCTTGCAATTAGTATAAGTACTCCTCTTTTCCTTTGTCCCAGATATTCTGCTGAATAATCATCCTGAAAACCTTTCTTTATCAAATTTACATGTTCAGTTCTTTCCAGGTGTGTCTCCTGTAGCATAGCTATTTGCACTCTATATTTTTAATGTAGTTCACTATTCTTTCTTTTTTATATTTATTTGTAAGACCATTCAGATTGAAAGACATTACAGAAAGTATATTTTCTTATATAAAACTGCTTTTTTGTTAAATTTCTAGTTCCAGCTTTTATGTTACATGCATATACTGTTCATCAAGTTGGTCTTTTATTCAGTTGTTTCTTGTCATATCCATTTGAGCCTATGCCACATCTTACATAACTTTTTGTTTTTTTGAAAGTCCTCAAACAGAACAAACAAACCCCCGCAAAACTCCCCCAAAATTTATTAAGTTAACAGCATACGAAAGTATGTATGTCTTCAGATATTGAAGCTTTTGCTTCCTAATAAGAACAAAAGTTCTAAGTTGATAGCAACACAGACAGGGTAAAGTTAACCAAAAAGAAAGGCTGGTCATGCTAAGACGCATGGTACAGCCTTTACTATTAGTAAGTGCTATTTGATTATAGCTCTCCCAGTTGAGAAAAAACATGAAATGCTTTCAGTAAACACTTTCTTCAAGCCATTTCTCTTTATCAAATTGTCTTCTAGTGACATGCAAACCAGACACAAAATTCTTAAGGGTACCTTGTTTACCAGAGAAAGCCTTAATTCAATATACTTTTTTCATTTACATGCTTTGTAATAAACTTGTTACTGGACAAACACCTAGGGTCTTAACCCAGTTATATCCCTGTGCAAGCATGGGAAAAGCACACTGATTTTTCTTTTGTCATACTCTCTTAACCAGACCTTTCCTCTCTCCTCCACTTCTCTCTCACCCTCTTTTTTTTACATTGCACTGTCTACATTTCTTAAACTGAACAAAGAAAAGACAGAAGACGGGAGAAAATAAAAAACACACCTGTCTATATTAGTTTCCCCATTGCATTTAAAAAAATGAGAAAACTCTACTTCTAGTGTAATTGGTTTTGTGTTATCTTTAAAGCCCTCCCAGCTGGGGAAAAAACCCTGATTGCTTTCAGAGAACATTATGTCCTAGCCAATTTTTCTTTTCTTTTCCCTCAGCCAATCCCCTTCCAACAGACTGTCTCCAGTTTCTCTTTATCAGATTGTCTCCATGGAGACATGAGAACAAGACAGCCAGTTTCTCTTTATCAGACTGTTTCCATGGAAACATGAAGACCAGCTGCAGAATTTGTACTTAGTATACATGCATTTTCTAGAAAAAAAAGCCTCATATTCTTTTTCATTTATTTGCTCTCTCTTAAGTCTGATCAATCTAAGGTCGTTAATACAGTCATTTCCAAATGCAAGAATGAAAAAAGCACATTAATTTTAACTTTGTCATGCCTTTTTAACCAGGCTTTTTTTTTACATTGCAATATTTCTGAAAACTGTACAAGAAGAAATAGAGAAGAGAGAAGAAAAAGAAAAACAACAGCACCTGTTTACAGTCCCCATTACACTGAAAAATAGTCTGCAAAGAAAACTATACAACACAAATACAGTACTATTAAGAAAAGAAAATGTTTTCTTTACTTACAGTTAGCTTTCTCCCCTCTCTTCCCCTCCCCAAAGCATTCTTCTGAACATTAATGACATGGAGTAGGTCCTATACTTTGGAGTCCCCTCAAATCCAAGAAATTTTGAAAAGTCCAATATTTCCAGATTTTCTTATTCTGTCATACTTCACAAATATAATTATCACATTGTAATCCCACATTGAGTTACTGGTTTTATTACTACTATTCTCCATCTCTCAGATCCTGCCTGTGCTTAATTTCTAATGTACTCTTGATTCTTCTAGTCAACTCTCATGCTCCCTTCCTTCTTTCCAACATTTTCCATTGAAATATCTGAAAAGGTTTCACAGGTTACAGTCTCTCAGTGGTTTTTATTACTAGAAGAACAAGAAGCAGAATCTCTTTCTGTTTCACAGCTCACTTTTTATTGGACAAGCTTTTGTATTTCTTCCTTAGCCTGCACTTCAAAAAGTGATTTTGTCCCTCCAGGGAAGAATACCTTAAAGACAGCTGGATACAGCAGTTCGAATCTCACACCAGTGTTTCGACATTCCCTGAATAGTGGAATGAATTTACTCCTCTTCTAATTGGTGTACAGTGAGTAATCATTCTGCACAAGCACTCTGCTCTCTCCCACTTTTAGTATTTTGTCCTTCTGCCACTGTTTTGTCAGAATCAACTTCTTCTTAGGTTGCTTTCTTACAGCTAGGTTTGGAGCATACACATGATGTGCCCTTTCAACTAACTCCTGCTGTGGAATACCAGTCCAGTTGCTTATTTGTGCTTTGATAAAATTAATGCAGTCTTTTCCTTCCAGCTTCTCTGGTATAGCTGAAAATCTCAGGTTTTCCCTGTATGCTCTGTCCTCTATTATTTTTTGAAACATCTCTTCCTGAGCAGACTGATATTTAGCCAGCCTTTCTTCGTTTCAACCTCTGATTTTTGCAGCTTTATCATCTCCTCTGAATATTTGTTTAAAGCTTATTCCATTTTTCCAGTCATTTGTTATTTGTGCTGATATATTCCATCAGTGTTTTGTTTAGTTTAACCAGGTCTGTATGCCATTGTCTTGCATCTTCCTGTAGGTTATTGGAAGTCAGCTGCAGAACTTTCCCCAGTCAGTGTTTCTCGTCACTTTTTATAGCTGATTTTTCCAGGTCTTCTGCATTTCTTTATTCCTGGCATTCAGGCAGTGCACTTACTAGTCAGTTACTGAAATTTACCCATAAACACCAGTCTATTGGCCTTTTCTGATGAGTTTTCTGTTTTCACACTGGGAGAGTTAGAAACAAGCTGTTACTCAGTGTGCAGCTATCTTGGAAGTCTCACATCATGCAATGTTTAAATTATTTTATTTAGTTACTTTTTTTCCTTTTAGTGTTCATCCAAACATCAGTGACATGAAGTTGGGTATACGGCCTTTTGTCCCCAAGAAGTCCAACAAAATCAACAAAAATACATTCCTCCTCAGCCATTTTTGTTTGTAAAGTCATACTTCACAAATATGATTAATGCTTTATAGTCTCACATTTATTCACTAATTTCAGTCTTGCTGATCTTCCTCCCATCCACCTCCATCCCATGAAACACTGGAAAAGGATTAATTGGCAAAGTCTCTCTGTGAGCCCCACTATCATAAGAATGAGAAGCAGAGTCCCCCACCATCCACCAGCTCACTCTCTGTTGGCAAACCCCTGCATTTCCCTAACCTCTTCTGCATCAAAAAACAACACTGATCTTTAAAAAACTCTGAAGAATCTCAAAGCTGCCTCTTGACACTTCCTGGCCTTCTGTTTTTCCTCCACCTGGCACACAATGAATAATCATTTTCCACAGTCCATTTTCCACTTTGCTGTCATCAGTTATCAGTACTTTTGCCCTTCTGCTGCAACCCCATCAGGATCAACTTTTGCCACTAGCATTAATGCATCCCCACTAATACAGTTCTCAGCTGCTCTCTCATGGCAAAGTTTGGAGCATACACATGATGTGCCCCTACAATTAACAAATCCTGCTGTGGAATACCAGTCCAGTTACCCACTTGTGACTTCACAAAACCAGCACAGTGTATTCTTTCCAACTTCTCCATCACAGTAGGCACTTAAAAAGCTCATTTGAAACTTCAGAGTAATCAAGCACTTATAGCTTGTTTAAAAATCAGAACTTCTTGATCTTTGACAATAATATCTGTGTTAAAGCAGATAAATACTTCATGTCATGCGAACTGGAGTTAGATATGACAAAGCTCTTTTAAGGGCAAAAGCACTTGTGTTTGTTTTTCAATAAAGAAGTTTTGATTTCTACACATGTTATACGTGCTTGATTACTTTAAAGTCTCAGCTGAGCTTGTCTACAATGCATGGTTCTTTTTTCATAATTTTTTAGGATTCTCAACCAACAGCTTTGTCGCTCACAAGCACTAGTTTTCTGTTGTCTATTGTTTTTCCTTATGGGAGGGAAATGTCTTACCCGTTAAGACTGGAAACTATTTTGGCTCACTACAATAATCTGTTTTATACACTCACACACACACACACAAATAAATAAATAAAGATATATATATATATATATATATATATATATATATATATATATATATATATATATATATAGTTTGTCATCAAAATTTCGAAGGCTTCTGTTGGAAAATTGCGTGGCCGAAAGTAAGTTTTCAAAGTTTCACAGTGCCGAACTGGAATGATACAAAATCATAATAAACAAAAGTAAAGCTTGATTCGTTATTATGAGTTCAGCATTGTGAATGGAGATCGCAGTACAGAGAGGATTGGGGAATTTACCCTTTTCCTCACTGTAGTGTGATCTCGAAGTTGGTATATATAATTTTCAGGGGGTATGGGGGGGCTTGCCCCCCTGCTAAAATGTAAAAGGGCATATGGACTTTCGAAACCAGAAGTCTGGTATGTTGAATGTCATTTGTTGTGTTACTGACATTCGACATTTAGGCTAAATGTTTTTGTTTTCGGAATTTTATTTCGTTCTTTTGATAGCAGATCAAATTTTCTTTTGAATTTTTGATGGTATATCATATATATATATATTAATTGTTGGTGTGTGGGGTGCAGACTGCTGCTTGTTCATAGGTTCTTAGGTTAGTATTAGAGTATCTGCCCTTTCAGGCCATTTTTAAGCCTAGCCAGATTTTCCAACCCAAGGATAAGATTCAAACACTGTACCTTGTGTTTATCAAGTAAACTCCTTAACCATTATGCCAACCCCTTCACTGAAAGCATTTTTTTTACTTTTTTTTCATGACCAAATGGTATTGAGTGAAAGCCGTTTAGTGAATTGACATACATCCTGTTTATCTTATTAGAATCTTACTTTTTTTTTTCAAATTCTGCATGCTCCCTCCTTAGCAGGAATTAAATACAACTTCCTTTGCAGATGACATTCTGATGTACTTTCAGATGCCTAGATCCATTCCATACCTTATGAGTAGTCAAAGGTTTTAGCAGTGTTTCAAATTATAAATTAAATCTGGATAGGTCAACTTTTTTCCAGTTAGCATTCATAATAGTATTTTGAATTTGTCACTTGCAAATAGTGTAAATATCTCACTGAACAAACTTGCGTGTTAGTGTTAAGTATGAATCCAACATATATTCTCTTATTTGGTCAAATTTCATCTCAGTTCTAGAAAAAATGTCAGAAAGCAGCAGCAGCATGCAAAGCCACTGTGATCTTCACTGCCATATGCTGGCCACAGTAGATGTTGTTTCCTTTGCTCTTGTCTCACTTGATGAAGCATCTGTGACTTCTGTGTACCCATACAGATCTGCTATCAAACCCGTCCAGTCAGTCTCACATGGACTTAGTCAGCCTCAGACTAACATCTTGGTTTTCCCAATTTCCTTAAATGGTAATGATCCTTTGTTATCTGAAAGTGTGGTACACATTCTTTATGTATTTCAAAAGGAATCTGCTTGCAAAGTATAAATTGTAAATGAAAGTGCTTCTCCTTATGAGCAACAAAGCAAGGCATTGATCCCTTCTCAGCATCTATTCCTGAAATCATTCCAATTTCTTTCTGACTTGTTTGATAAAGGTTCCATCTGGTTCATTTGGATTATGTCCAACTTCCATAATGGCATTCACTCTTTTTCATTTGTTTTTCACAAGTTGTGGAAAACCTTTATGAAAGGAACCTTTTTTATGCCCTCCTACTAAAGATCTGATTGCATCATAGGACCTTAGTTTTGTATTAGATGTCTTGACAAAAGAACTGTTTTTGAGCCATCATCTTGAACACACCTACACTTTTAATTCTGAAAAACTCTGTTTTTGGTGGCAGTTAAATCTGCCAGAGGAGTTATGGAACTGCAAGTCTTTTGTTTCAGCCCCACCTTATTTAGTTTTCCTTAAAGATAATGTGTCTGTCTGTACCAATCCCTTGTTTGATCCCAAGATTTCTTTAGAGGGTAACTTGAAATAGCCTGTTCATTTGCCTGTTTTCTTCTTGAATCATACTAACCACAGGGAGTACAGTCTTCACACCTTAGATGTTGACAGACTGCCAAGACTCTATCTTCATTTAGGATAAATTATTAATATCCTTTAT
>NC_056742.1:274991991-275039491 GCF_019279795.1 Protopterus annectens | reverse complement strand
ACACATTACTGTACACATTACTTTACAAAATCCCTTTCCCAAACGATACCACAACATGGGCAACTTATGACGGGATGTTCTGTTATTTTTCTTATTTTTATTTTTTTTAGTTGTCAATCACAGAAGTAAAAAGCTTTTTTCAGTTTGAAATCAGTTTAGTTTCAACCATTTTTAAAATTTTTTGATGTTTTAACATGCAGAAATCAATATAATGTGCATTATTGTTTCTGCTCCTCAGTCTATGATAAACTACTCATGAGTGTGTGTATGTACATATATGTATATCAACGCATACGTGAGCTAGCATATCCTGGCTCTTAGACAAGGTTCCCCTTCTACTTCAGAGCCTTCCCCGTTACCCCCACACACACACACACACACACACACACTCTGGCGGGCATAGGAAGCATTCTTGGAAGAGGAGGCATTTGGACTCCTCTGAGGAGTCCCTCACTGAAGATACTGATTTCGAAGATGGGGAAGAGTTCCCCAAGATCCCCCTTGGAAGACATCTTCTTTGGAAACATACTGAAATTATGTAGACAAAGAGGGAAATGTCCACTGACTCACCATCCCAGGGGGAATCAGTATTCATAAAGGCTTTCAGTGGTGGCCTATGTACTTCATGGTGGTGCCTTCTGCTGAAAAGCTCATTGATTTGGTGTCACAGTGAGCACAGAAGGAGCCAGACATGGTAGAGTCTTTACCATGAAAACCTGATAAGATCTTGTTTCCCATAAGAGACATACCACACTTGAGCAAGTGTCCCTCTGTAGATGCCATTATGGTTGTGGTAGCCACTAAGAAGGAGCTGTCTGAAGAAAGCTCAACTGTTTATCCCCCTGACAGGGAGTCTAGAACTTTGGAAAGGTTTGGAAAGTGGACTTGTACTACAGTGACATTTACTTCAAGTGTACTAAACTATTTAGCCCACTTAACCAGATTCAAGAGAGACTTCACTAGGGAACTCTCTAAGCCCCTGTTGGGTGCCTTGGCTGCAGAGGCTACAAGACTATAGACTGTTCACTACCCTGAAGTCTATATCTAAAGTATCCATGCACCTTCTATCGAATATGGCTGATGGCACTTACCAGACAGCAGGCACAAGATTCAGAAAGTATGATCTCCCTTTAACAAACTTGTACTGTTACTTGTACTGTTAAAACTTGTACTGTTAAAAATAGAAATTTAGCTAAAAAATCAATAATCTCTGACAAGAAAAAATTCTACTGTGAACTTCAGGAAACTCATCTTAACAATTCTGGTCCACTGGTACAGAGATTCTCTCTCTCATTCTCCCTAAAATCCCATCCCCTCTCCTTAATGCTGACCAGAAAACCCTCAGCAGACTGCTAATGCTTTCTGCTTTTTCTTTTTTTCTTCTTCTTTCATTCAACTTTAAACAAAACAAAACCAACAACTCTTATATTCCAAATAAATAGCTAACTCCTCCCTTTTAACTTCTCTCTAACCTACATATCTCATTTATATATATATCACAAACTGAAACCAAACCCCTTCTTTGCAGACAAGACCCCTTCTCTCTCCCTTCTCCTTCAGAAAAAAGCAAAGTAATAGCTTTACCCTATATCCTTACTTATAAAACACAACTATCCAAGAGGATCCTGACATCTGGAAAAGAAAATTCCATATTATTATCCCACATAATAAAGGTAACTCCCTTCCTCTCTAACTTTAGACCTAGACAGCCCTTCTCACCCCCTAGCCAAAATGTATTCATCAGCAACTTGTGCACAGCAACTTGTGCACCTCTTCAAAACAACACAACAAAATTAGACCCACATGGCTTAAGACACCACCCTTCTTTCAATACCCACTGCTATTCTTTCCTTTGTATCATAACTCAAAAAAAATCCGCTCAACAATACTCTTTCCCCATTCTTTCTTTAACTCTAATCTTTTCATATATAATCAAATCTCTTCTTCTTCTTCATTATCTTGAATCTCTCTAAAAATTCCTTATTCAGTGGTTTAAATCTTATCTTAACAACAGACAACAAACACTCATCTCCAAAACCATATCTCATCACTCTTGCCCATTTCCATTCTTGTTCACTTTTCTCCTTTTTCTGGATAACTCTCGCTCAGCTCCAACCCACACATCTACAGCACACAAAGGGCTAAAATACCTTATCACAATAGCACTAACATTCTAATTCCATCTCACCAGCACCAATCCCTACAGAATACTTCCCTACTCCTTTCAAATGGTTTTCTAAACGAAAATAAACAAACCAAAAAACTCAAATTCCTTCTCAATGCCAAACTTTACTCTTTAACTTTCTAAATAACAATATCCTCATCTTAAACCATCTCTCCCGATCTCACCTTTTAATTTTTTCTCAATATATCCTGACACAAATAGAATTCCCTTTGCACACCCACAACAATAATCTCTCCTTTAACATCAATCTAAATTCAACAATCATAAATCAAGTTCAACCAAAAAACTTAACCTTTAACTAGATCATCCCTTGCACACTCCCAACCTTTATCAACTCTCCTATACACCTCAAATTTTAATAACTACCCTATACAAACCCTAGTAACCTATACAATAACAAAGTTAAATGTACTTAGTAAAAACCTCAGGCTGGCCCAACCCACAAAACTACCATATAAAACTAAAACTGGACTCACCAGGCTACAATTTTAAAAAAACCAGGCATAATTCCTCAACCTCACTCTACCCACTATTTTTTATACCACCATTCAAACACCCCATTTATACCTACCTCAACTTTCTCTCCAATACTCTCTCCTTTCACAACATCCCCCTCTTGTAAACTCATGACTCTTAGCTTTTAACTTTAGAGGTAAAATTTTATTATGTAATGTACTTAGTATATAGTGAGTTTTTTTCGGGCCTCTGCTGAAAATGGACATGTATCCAGCCAGACTAGCCCGGTCAACAAATGTAAAATAAATGTAAAATAAATAAAAATAAAATACTGTTAAAACATATATTGATAAGTAAAATTCAAGTATCAGAAAGTTTACTGAATTGTGAAACTCAGTGCAGAGACACTAAAGCATTTTATAGGTGCTTCACAACCCCATGCCTCACTCATCATATTGTGGGTGGGGTCCTTGTCCTTTGCAGTGTTGATACTTATATCTACTAACTCCAAGATAAGTGTATTTCACAGTAAAGGGAACTCTTTTAAGTATCCTAACCTTATAACTTTAGACTTTGTATATATTTATGGGTCTATATTAGAACATCGAAGTTTCAGGTCTTTGAATGTTCTAATATCGACACCTGGTAACCGAAAACTGGTAAGACCGAAAATTTAGAACATCGAATTTTTTCCTAGGGAAAAAATTTGCTGTTCCAAAACACATACACACAACACAAACACACCAAACAAACAGCAATCCACACACATACACCTAAAATCTTACATCTAAACCTACACTAAACTGTACATACACCACTATGTACCCACTTACCTTAACCCAAACCCTAACCCTAAGATCCATCACTATCGCACACACACCTCACCTTCGCCCTAACTCACATATCCCACCCTAACCCTCACGTCCACACATTCGCACACTTACCTGACCCGCGCCCTAACCCTAACTCACCTATCCCACTCTAACCCTCACGTCCACACAATCGCACACTTACCTGAACCCGACCGTAACTTTGCACCGCAGAGCTGAAAGTAGCAAAGCGACAGGAACAGACAACTGAATTCTTTCCCTAGGAAAGAATTTGGTTATCTAAAACTTCACTGTTTTCAGCTTTCGCTTATTAAGTGTTGATATTAGAACATTCGAAGACCTGAAACTTCGATGTTCTAATATGGACCCTATATTTATATTTGCAAATCAGAATTTCAACAAGTACCTAAAATTTTCTGTTTAGTACAGTGCTCTTCAGTAAGAGAGGTAAAGTGCTTTAGACACAAAGCAATACTATCTTTGGTTGCAGACAACACTCCATGCTGAGAGCCACTGAGTCACATATCTGTGATACCATGTCCTTAGCTACTCATTGAATGCCAAAATTTAGTCTTGCTATGAAGGTGCAAATAAGGTGGTGAGAGGGTTTAATTAAGCATATATACTTTTCCATACTTGATAGACTCTTTGATAACCCCGCCATAATATTACATATCCAAGAGGAAGACCCTTTTTTAGATTGTTCAAACCAATGGGAACCATGACCATGTCTTAACTACTCTTGATCCTATTTAATTTAGTTCAGATATGTTTTCATTTTTGGCCCTAGGAAGAACATGGCATTGTCACAGCCTACTTGCTAATCCCTGAAAGGTGTGAGATTTGTTTATGCTTGATGGAGTCCACAATTAGGGGATGTTTTTGGGGTTGCAAGGTTGCAATGTCTGTCTTATGGGCTTTTGTGTATAGCTTGGTTGAATTTTCACCTGACCTGAAATATTTTATTGCTGTGGACATGTTATGCTGACTACCAGAGCCATATCATGGCCAAATGGGGCCTTAGTCAGGGTAATAGTCTGGTCCCCCAGCCATACCAGTATTCCATTATTTTGTCATCTCTCCCCACATACTATAAAGCAGTGCTCAAACCTGTCCGTGTGCATACTGTTTTCTTTTTTTACTTTTACATTGATCACAGAGTTAAGATATTTACAGCAAAAACAATACACTGACAGCTGTTTGTTAACAGAACAGATCAAAACAGTCCCACACTAAAAACAGACTTAGCTTGATTAAAAGTAAACTTCTACTCCCCTAAAACTCACATTTATTGAAATTGCCAACCCATCAGACTAAAAGATATATATGCAACATATTTGCCAACAGCTTGGACAGATGACTGTATGTAAATGACCCTTCTTAGCCACAGCCAGGAGCACTGCCTGGTGAAATGACTAGTAGAGGGTCACAGTAGACAAATGAAGACAGAATTAATTCTTACTCATCTGCACTAACATGCAACACAAGAGTCCTTGCAAAAAATATAAATAAAAAACAAACTAAATTAAAAATATTAACATTAAACCTGTGGAATTCATGCAGTCCAGTTTATTCAAAGTCAATAAACACATTGTCAGCAAAACAGGGTTACAAGGATCATACCCAAACAACACTCTTCATATGAGGATACACCTGCTTACAACAATCACTTCTTTTCTTTACATAACTACTTTGGGTTGTAGGAACCAAGAATTTATTTATACATGTGTGTGTATGTACAGACACACATAAACACATACACACATGCACACAAAACCATCAGTTACAGCCACTTTTATGACTGTACACCAAAGTGATTGAATACATTATAAATAATGGGCCAGAAATCTATCTTGGTTTACTGCTGTCAGAACCATGCAGTGGAATCCACTATACACACAGAAAAAATCCAAATGAAGCTGTTAATTAGGGAGGGGGATCTGTTTTTTTTTTTAATGGCCAGGGGCTGGGCTGGGCTGTACAGCCAGCGATGGGTCCTAGGCAGCTGCCTATGTTACCTTGTACTGCATCCAGCCCAGGTGACTATTTACCTAAGATTTACTGCGCTCATTGGGAGATCTGTGTGATGCATTATGTTTGATATGTATTTTTTTTTTTTTCAGCTTATGGCTTCTAGAGTTCAATACCTTTGTGAGTAAGATTAATAGAATGTGTGAGTATGTGTGCTCATATAGTAGAGATACTGCTGAGAGCTTTGCCAAGATTATGGATAAAATTACAGATATTAAAGTCCTTAGTTATGGGTCCTAAGTTATCTCAAAACTATGAGAAAAGGACATAAGTATGGGTCCTAAGAAAACATGGTTTGAGTATATCCTTTCTTTAATTTTTAAAATCAGTAGGAAATCTATTTTAAAATGAAAAAAAAATCTAATCTTTATTATACATGCCTGGTAGTTATTTCCCTAGTAAATTAAATATACCAGTGAAATAATTACTCTGCAACTTCATGTTAAAATGAATAGGAACTTAAACTCAGAAGTGAAATGTCTTGTTATTCATTAATGTGACCTCTCATGCCTCCTTTGCAGTATAAATGGACAGTACTAGCCAATTCACACTTATTTAGTATCCACACATTTTTGTAGCAGTCTGTGGATAGCTGTCACTGAGACAACCAAAAATAGGTCCATTCCCCACCTCACAGATCTTCCTTCTATAAGAGGACAATGATACTAATTAGCACCAAGTATCCACTTATCTGCTATTTTTTTTAGAGTTTATATATTTCTTTTTAATGGTTTTCATTGCATCATGTAGAGGAAATGTCAAATAAGGAGTTTGGAATCTTCTTTCATTTTCTTAGGAAGAGATGAAGAATTTCAGTTTACGTGTTGAAGAAGTGCTGAAAGAAAATGAGCAACTTCACCAACAGCTAGAAAAAAGTGGGCCTATCACCAACAAGGCATGGTAAGCCATGCAGATATTTAAATACATGTCTTATATTCTGCTGACATTGTACAATGTTGAAATTTTGCCTATATGACTTCAGATAAGACATATATTTTGGATATGTGGATATATTTAATTATATTAATACCACTTAAGAAATGCAGCTGTCAGACCTTAATAGTTGTCTGTGTCATGGCAATTGTATTCTTATCTGAATGGGTTATACATATTTTTCACCTGTTGATTGCTAAAATAGGCATGACAAAAAAAATATGTGCTTTATTTGTTCAACACTGGTGCTGATTTGGCTCAACTAATTCATTTCCAAGCCTGTAAGTGAAAAGGTTTTGATGGTGACACAGAAATATAAAAGAAGCTTCATGTTCTGACTTTCCACTGGAAAACCATTTATAAAAACAGACTCGCACAATACCAGATCCTTATAACCTGTCTGTCTTATCATACTCTGTCTTCAAAGTTAAGGTGTCCTAAAAATGTCTACTAATCTTTGTACTGACAGAGGGATACAGTGTCAGTGCCTCATTTTGTGGTGTAGAGAAGTGATACCCAAGTGATGAACCAAAAGACTTGAGCTCAGGCACTACAGGATAATGGAGGAGGAAGGGGTGAGTGAACAGCTCTCAGCATATCCAATCTGGGAGGTTGGGGGTGGAGGAAGGTGAAGGACTGCCTGTTACAGTATCAACACTTCAGAGAGAGAGAGGTAGATGGCCTGCAGCACTAAGGTGTGGAGACATGTGCTTGTCTCTGTGAAAACATATCCGAGTCTTTAGAGGGCATGTGTAGAGACATGCACACCAACAGAGGAAGACATAGTCTGCCCTCATTTCAGTCTGTTGGGGGAGGGAGGTGTTGGGTTAGAAAATGGAAGATACATCGTATACCTGCTTGCATGATAGCTGTGCCACAGGCATTTCATATGCTGGTAATGGAAAATGAATGGATGGTAGTAGTAGCAGCTAATTGGCCCTGATGAGGAGACAAAAAAAAGAATAAAAAATGGATGGCAGCATCCATGCTCCTTGTCTGATGGGTCAGCTTATAAGCTTATTTAAAAATTCTAACAGTTAATTCCAAACGTTTGCCGAAGTATGTTCCCAAGACCAGTACAACAGAGGTAGAGTCAGCTGAAAATGAAGACAAAAAGTATGGAGGCTTCAACTTCATCTCAGAACCCTTTCAGCATGTTAGTCATAGCCAGCATTAGGCACTAACAGAACTTGCAGCCATGGGAGTCCCTTATCATCAATGTCTGTGGGTGGGGAACAAAAATATTGCAGCTGTGAAAAATACTCAATCATTCCCTATCATCACTATCGTCATCACCCCCCTCCTTTGTCCCATTTTCTACATGGGGTCATGGTATTATGTTAACTGTTGCTCTCTCTCTTGATTCAGTGCCACACTCCTGCCTTTTTCGACAGTCATGCCTGATTGTCGCAAATCTTTTTCACACAATCCATCCACCTCTTTGCTGGATGTCCTCATTTCCTCTTACCTTCTTCCTGTCTGTCCCAAATCTTCTTCCCATATTGTCTTCTGCTTTTCTGCACATGTGCAAACCACTGTAATTTGTTCTGTTTGATCTTTTCTGCAACTGGAGCTACTTTGGATTCTACTCTTATGTGTCCTCATTTCTTCATCTGTCCCACAGTGTGCATCCTACCACACTTCTCAGGCACTTCATTTCCATCACCTCTAGCTTACTCATCTAAACTCTACCTTTACTGCCGAGGTTTCTGTACCATATGTGATAAACCGAGATGCTGCCAGCCCAGCTAGCTGGAATTTTGTAGATAATTGCATGTCACTTGAAAGTATTAATATGATTTATATAGGAATGTGACACTGCCAGCCCAGCTAGATAGAATTTTGTAAAGAATTCTATGTTATTTGTGAATAGTAATATGATTTGTATGCTTGCCTTAAAAATGTAAGAAAACTGTATGTTCTGCACTAAGCTTCAAGATTGTAACCATGGTGCACCCTGCTGGAAAAGAGCAGAAATGTATATAAATTATATGCCAGTGCAAATGTATGGTTTCATAGTGAAAGTTGAAATATAAAGAGTTAACTTACAAAACTCTAAGAAAATAAGTTGATAAGTAAACAGTTTTACGATGTGTTATAAAGTTAATCTCCGCTAAGGGACATGATGTCTAGGCTAGGGACTTCTTTCTATTGTCTAGAAACAGAGGTAATTACAGATTTCCAAGATAACTGTTTTATGACTTTCAGTTTCAGGCAAGCTTCTAAGAGAGAGAATTGCCAGCTTCTGAGAGATAAGTATTTTTAACAGAGACATGTTAAAAATTTAAGTTCCTGCTAGCCTGGGAACTAGGCAAAGGTGACAAGAATGATGTAATCTATGATGATTCAACAGTAATGTGTATTGTCAATTTAAGAACTATCTCAGAAAGAAAAGAGCGTGCATTTTGTATTTTATTCTGGATCTGACAACATCACCAGCACTTGTCTTGCTCTGTAAGTTATTTAAGTACAGTGATTTCTCTTAGAGATGCATAGAGAAACAGTATGATTAGTCTAGCTGTTTTCTATGTTTATGTGGGACTGTACTACACTGTTGTTTTAAAATATTTCCTGTGATTCTGAACTCTTATTGTCACCATGTTGAGTTAATGAGTATTGTCTTAGGCTTGTATTGTTTATTATTAAATATATTTAAACATTTTAATTATGGCTGGTTTGCTTACAGATATGTAGGCTTTTAGAGTACTTGCATGTATATGGTGATACTGTACAGTTCACTCTGGAATAGCCTTAGTTTGGTCACACTTACCATTTGGATAATAGTAACATTACACAGTAAGATTGGGCACTCTTTGGTAAGGGCCTTTATAGTAGCTGATAAGGGTGGTTGGTGACAATGCTTTCTACCTTATAGTCTGGGTAGAAGGGGCATAGCTAGTGAACTTGTGCCAGCCTTCCGCAGGAGTGTCTGTGTGTTTGTATATAATTCAAATCTTAAAGTGTGTGTCAGCTACTTGGGCAGGGACATGAAGCACTGGTGGGATAGAGAAGGTGCTAGAGATTTTGGCTTGATGACTCAGCTGAGATCTGAACCCTATAGCTGTGCCAGTGGTGAGTCTCATTGGGGATCTGGAGAAAGAGAGGGAGAAACCAGCTACAGACTGACTGTGATTTCTGTGTGCTCTTATGGGAAATTGTACTTTACTGCATGTGTACTTGTCATCCTCCCAATGTACATGTCCCTCCCTGGTGTTAGTGGTGAGAATTGAGGCTCCTTGATTACTGGGCCAGTGCACGGGTGCCACACCATACAGTAGTACTGGTCGCACCACTATCTTGTACACCTTGCTTTTCAGCTTCTTTGACATTCTTCTGTCATGGAATACACCTGAGAATCTATGCCACTTGGCTGAGCCCCTCTTATTCTTGCTCTGATCTCTACTTGAAGCTGTTTACCTGTTCCACTATCTTCCTTTCTATTTCAGTTCTCAGCTTCTTCTGATTTCCCCAATTTGCTGCCATTATCACTGTCTTATCTGTGCTTAGTTTCATCGCATGTGCCTTCAGTTTTGTATTCCATTGCTCCATACTTTGCTGAAGTTCTTGCACAGAGTCTGCCTGTAATGCCACATTGTCTGCATACAGCACCTTTGTTGATTTGTCCACTCCGACATGTTTGCTAATGTAGTCCATCACCAGTATGAACAGCAGTGGGATCAGAGCTGAACCCTGGTGCACATCCATTCCCACTGGGAATCCCTCTGTTGAGGCCAAACACAGTTCATACTTGAATCATTGGGTCCTCGTACATAGCCTGCACTAATTCTACCAATGTTTCTGTGACTTCAAACCACTGCAGTACTGTCCAAATCAACTTTCTTGGGACCTTGTTATATGCTTTCTCCAAGTCTGGGAATGCCCAGTTGGACTCTTTCCTTATATCTACCTTCTTCTCAATTTCTGTCTTACTGCAAACATTGGGTCAATTGTGCTGCATCCTTATCTGAATCCAAACTGCTCATCTCCCATCTTACATTCTATTATATCCATTTATCTATCACCCTGTCCAGAACTTTCAAACAATGTGATAGGAGTTTGATGCCTCTATACTGCCCACAGTTGTGGATGTCCCCTTTTGTTGTTGTATACTGGCATGTGTATGCTTATTCTCCAGTTATCTGGGATACTTCTTTCTCTCCACACTGCTATGAGTACCCTGAGGAGCCATTTTTCCCCTATCTCACCCATCATCTTTATCATATCTTCTGTGACTTCATCTGAGCCTACTGCTTTCCCTGTCACTTTCCTTAGTGCTATTCTTACTTCTTCTAGGGTGGGCTCCTCTTCTTCTCTCATTGTAGGCTGTTTCCGGGGCAGTGCAGCATCTGTGGGGTTTTCTTCATTCAGAAGCTGCTGGAAATACTCCTTCCATCTGCCTTTGATGTCCTGTGGACTGGTGAGCAGGTTTTTGTTGGCATCCCTTATGAAGGGTGTGATGCCCGTGCCGTCGCCCAGCAATCAAGGAGTCTCAATCCTCACCACTAACATCAGAGAGGGGGTCTCATATATGTGGAAAGGATAACAAATACACACAGTAAAATACAATTTTCCTTAAGTGCACACAGAGATCACAGTCAGTCTGGAGATGGTTGCTCCCTTGCTCTCCAGGTCCCCAATAAGACTCCCCACTAGCACAGCTATAGTGTCCAGATCTCAGCCTAGCTGGCAAGCTAAAACCTCCAGCACCCTCTCTGTCCAACCAGTGTTTCATGTCTCTGCCCAAGTAGCTGACACACACACACTTTGAGATAAGAATTTATACAACTTCATAGACACTCCTGGGAAAGGCTGACACAGATTCTCCAGCTGTGCCCCAATACCCAGATTATACGGTAGTAATTCCTGCCACCACCAGCTAATATTTATCAGCTACTCAAAGGGCCTTAAAAGGGTGTCCAATTATTACTGTGCAATATTATTATTCAATTAGGTAAGTGTGACTGAACAGCAAAGCTTATTGGAGTGACTTGATAACAGGATCAAAACAAGCATGCAATGTACTCTAGAGCTTAAATTATCTCTACATAAAACCTGCCACAGTTAAAAGGTTTTTAAATATTTAATAAATAATTAAAACCACAAGACAATACTTTCTACTACACAGTGCTAGTCAAAAGAGTTCAGAGATCACACAGAAATACTTAAAATAAATCAGTAGTACAGTTCTGACATCACAGAAAAATACTTAGTCTAAACGGTCTAATTTCTAGCTCTCAAAAAGAAAACACAAGTCTAAGATAACTTACATAAGACAACAGGCAGTGCTGAGTTGGATAGTCAGACAAAAATGCTTCCTAATCTTTGGTTCTCACTGTTTAAATTGAAACTGCCATTCTAATAAACATTACATTATCTTTTATACTTTCCTGGTGTTCCCAGGCTACACATTAGCTACATTTACATTCTTAACACTTAGAGCAATAAAGGCATTCCACATGTAAATTCTGGTCATTAACCTTGGCCTTAAAACAATAGGCAGGAAGCCTTCATCTAGCCGGACTGGAGCCGACTTGTAAAACATCAAAGGCAGTGATGAAATTATTTTAATTTCAAAGGACCAACAAGAAATGCTTGACTTAGATTTCTTTACAGCAGATGGCAATGTTGCCACATTGTTTTAAGTTCAACATTCATATTTACAAATGATAGAATTATCTGCATAATTCTATCTGGCTAGACTGGCAGCCTTCACCCATCTTTACCAGTCTTCACAAAGGGTGTCTGACTATCTTCTTTATGTTTC
Organism: Protopterus annectens; assembly: GCF_019279795.1. NCBI lineage: Eukaryota > Metazoa > Chordata > Ceratodontiformes > Protopteridae > Protopterus > Protopterus annectens. The sequence goes on along the minus strand of NC_056742.1, from coordinate 275,027,292 downwards.
TGTCTTTGCCTAGCAACCTGATGTAGTTTCTTTGTGCCACCTACTGAGTCAGTTTCCCGAAGCTGGAAGAGTGCCTCCAATCCACTGCTATTTGCTATTGCAATTCCTCACTTAGCCTCTTTTTTTAGCCAACCAGCATTCTTTTGTAGCTTTTTTTTATCTCCCACTTTTTCCTGCACACCTATCTTTTGAAGGCTTCCTGGATGTCTGCATTCCATCAACAGCTTTCCTTATGTACCTTATTTCCATACCTGACTTGACCACATATCAGTTCTGTAGTCCTCACACATACTGTTTTGAGGCACTGCCATTCTTATTCAACTCCACCTTTTTCCTCCTTTTCTTTGGGGTGCTAGAGCCCTGAGTAATTCCTTGAACTGTTGTACTTTCTCTCCAGTCAACTTCCAGGTCTTCAGCCTAGTCTCTATTGACCTTAGAGCCTTATCTGACCTCTGCTTGCAGCTGATTGTGGCAGCCAGTGGTTTATGCTGTAGGCCGACTGTTTCACTGGCGATGACTTTGCAATCATTGATGCCAACACAGTGCCCTTTCCTTACTAAATGTCTGCCTGAGTTGCATGTTGGCCATTCTTGTTTGTGATCTGAACCATCTGTTGGCTACTATCAAGCCATTTGCCAGACAGAAACCTAGAATGGCCTCTCTTTCTTTATTTCTGTTGCCCTGCCCATGTGGACCCAGGCAGTCCTCATATCCTGTTCTGTTTGTCCCAATATGTGCATTCAAGTCACCCATTATCAAGACCAATTCATGTTGTCTTGCTTTATCTAGTAGGTCCTGCAACTGCTGTCTGACTGCACTCTTTTCCTCATTATCACAACCCTGCTGGGGGGCACAGGCTGAGATTATGAATACTGCCCTATCATAACACTGGAGTCTGATTGGCATGAGTCTGTCACTAATTCTGATGATATCCCTCACTACCCTCTGAAGCCTCTCTCTCTCTCACCACAATTACCACACCATTTCTAGCCTGTCCTCCTCCTGAGTAGTAGACTCTGGATCCCAAGCCAAGTAGCTTCATTGCACTGCCCTTCCATCTTGTCTCTTGGATACATAGGATGTCTGGCATCCTCCATCTCATCATGTCATCTACTTCCAAGCTGCATCCTGTCAGTGAATCTACATTGTGTCTCAGTTCATGTTTGGCAGGTTGATTGTTTTTTGTGTGTCCAGCTTTCACTCAATAGAACTATCCCAGGTAACCCAGGCTGAACAACTAGTCACTGGAGAGACAGTAACCTATTGACCCAGGGCTGTTGGGCTTTTATGGCAGGCACACACTGGCCAGTATGGGCACATAGACCCCTGCCACCATTAGCATGCCTCCCTGGTGTAGATCAGAGTAGGCCGGGTTCTCAACCTGTTTATCACCAGTAACTACCCCTGCCCATTTTGACGACATTAGTCAACATGACAGAATCACCTAGAGCCGTATTTTACAACATTGAGTGGCTAGCCCTGCCATGGAGTGCAGTCTGTGATCTGTGTTCTGCTATCTTGAGGATACTGCACACCATAGTGGATGCCCAAAATAGTTGCTCTGTACAACTCTATCCCCTATGGGGCATGTGATGCTGCCACCAGCTCCATTCATTAGTGAGTTTGAGATGGGAAGAGTCAGCATGTTTTTTTGGAAGGGGAGGAACCCCACTGAGATGCAGGGAGAACATGCAAACTCCAAACAGGCACTAGCTGGAGGTCAGGACTGAACATTGTACTGTGTGCAAGGGAGGCAAAGACCTTAACCATTATGCCAACTGGCATTCAATCCGCAGTTTATCAGGATTGTGATATATGTGAATAATCAGAGAATGAATGAATGTTTTGGACCCTCCCACAGGCGTAGTAACATGACTTGAGTAGCCAATCCAATTCACCTAATATGTGATACTCTAGATCTTCATTACAGATTTCTCTTTCAGGCATTTTCATAAGTTCTAGCAAGGCACAAGATAAGCATGTGAGCAGTGATAGCTGTATAGACACTGCTCATAGAAATTATTTATTTTTATTTATTTATTAGTTTCTTATGGTTATCAGGGGACTGGGGTGGGTTAGGAATCTCTCTCTCAACCTCTTTGTTCAAGAATCAGGAACAAAGGCCCTAAACCAGAGACAATATGTAAATATTTTCTAATTAATTTACAAAGTTAATAGAACAACAGGAAGAACTGGTTTTACTTCAGTGTATTTTCTGAACAATAAGTATAAAAAACTAAGGCATAATGTTTTTGACTGCCTATAATTCTCCAATTCTCAGGCAAGGCAAAATATGAGGCACAGTTAGGAACATTTTGCAAAATCAGGGACAATTAAGAGGTATGGATGGGCATGGCAGTGGCTGACAGCAGCATGTTAAAATACATTAATTTGGCCATTATTTATTTTATGTATATATATATATATATATATATATATATATATATATATATATATATATATATATACACATATACATGGGTCTACTTCATTTTGTTGAAAACTAATTTCACTGAAACTCAGTTGCCTAAGCACAATTCACTCAAAGGTCACTTCACTGAAAACTCATTTGATTGAAACTCATTTCACTGAAAGGCATATGCCCTATTCCCCACTGCAGTGCGATCCTGGAGTTAGTATATATAGTAAGGGGGGGTGTTGGGGGCACAGCCCTCCACATTGGGTAGTTTGGGTATATATTGTCTTCTGCAAAGAGTTATTCATTCGACTTGTAAGTATCCATATCTATGGTTTACAGTGTTTAAAATAGGTGGGGGCTGTGCACACCACACCCACCCTTACTATGTATACTAACTCCAGGATTGAACAGGCTTGATGAACACTCTAGAGTTCAGGAAGCAGGGGTAGTGCTTGACAACCACAACAACATGGAATATGAGGGTGATATGAAGGATGGACAATGGCATAACAACGATTTTTCACCTAACAACCCCAATTACCACCAGGATTTTCCACAACCAAGGAGGTAGGAATGACTACAGAACCAACAAAGGGTGTATTACAACAGGAAGAACTATATGAAGGGCCCATTTCAGGGCAAAGGGACCACTAACTGTCAAGGCAATGCACCACCATATCGGGGTAGGAAAACCTGAACAAGCATGGAGATGAGAACACAATAACTCAAGGGATGGAAATCTATCAGGAACTGATTTAGAAACATCCAGGAGGGAAAGTCCAGTGGTTGTATACAACACGGAGAAGGGCTTTAAATTATACAATTACACAGAACACTTTATACGGACTGATGTGGCTGACTATTTTGCTAAAGGTATGAACTTTGTACCCAAAAATGAAATGAACTTAACCAATGTATTAATTGATTTAAAATTATATATACGCAGAATGAATTTCCAATTATTATTTAATCAGGACAATAGTAATAGTATTTATTAAACATTAAGAACAAGTAGCTTATACAACCCACCAGTGCACCCCATCCTAAATATATTTGAAAAAAATGTGTGAAATTGATGTAAGGGCGAATTACGGGAGTAATAAAAAAAGAAAGAAAAATGACAGTAATGATATAGGAGAAGAAATTATGGATTTCATACACTTTAACAAATTACGGGTTATGAAACCAGATACGGGCGGGGGTTTTGTAGTAACGAAGCAAGAGGCATATAAGAACAATACAAGTGTGATGTTACAAGGGGAAACATATGAAAGCAATAGTAGATCAGAGTTAAATAGCGCATATTTGACATTAACAAATCAAATTAGGGACATGTTTATAGAGAGAAGGATAGACATGGACGATTTTAAATATTTAAATGTGACATCACCTAGAAACCCTACAATTTTTTGAGTGCCCAAAATCCACATATCAGTTATTAGTTCACCTATGAGACCAATGGTGGATGGAAGGGGCTCCATTACGGTTCCATGCACTCAGTATGTTGACATTAAGTGTAAACATTATTTAACACAAGAACAGCACTTGTGTAGGGATTCCTGGGATTTTTTTGAAAATGAATACTATTATATTTGAGAAGGAAGACATCATGACTACAATTGATGTAAAGGATTTATGCACCATCATTCCACACTATATAGCCTTAGAATGGACTAGGGAGTACTTGGAGAACAAAAGCTTCGACCAAACAATAATTAATAATGTTATAGAACTTTTAGAAATAGTTCTCACCAACAATTATATATATTTTGAGGAAGAAATTTACAAACAAAAAGAAGGAGTTGCAAATGTAGTCATGTTGGAATGGGAACGGCGGTTTGCACATAATAGTATTCATGCAGAAAATATTAAACTTTATTTACGCTATTTGGATGACATTTTCCTCATGGGAAAATGATGAGACTACATTACAAAATTTCTTACACTACATCAATGAAAGTACAGAGTTCCTTAAGTTTACATGTCAATATGATAAAAACAAAATGCCATTCCTGGATGTTATGCTCAGGAAAGATTATGATTTGGGGGAATATGTGGCTGGCATATATAGAAAACCCACCTGTTCCATCATGTTACTTCATTTTTCTAGCTGCTACCCCTTTAAGCAGAAAAGGGTGATGGCAAAGGGCCAACTGGTAAGGGTGGCCAGAATGAACACCTTAGAATAAGATTATTACAAGGAGGTGGACACCTTAATAGGGATGTTAACCAGGAGAGGTTACCCATCAGGATTATTAAAAGAGCTAACTCTAGAAGTTACATCTAAGAGAAACACTGGGTTTTATCAACCTATTTTGACAAGGAAGTCACAAAAATGAGGCAACCATTAGTATCAATGGTAATCATAGTAATAATAAAAGCTATAATAGTGCCTTTATTACAACTTTTAGTTAAGCTAGCGGTAATATAAAATGGATCCTGAATAAGAATTGGAAAGTGCTGCATGAGCACCCAAATATAATTAATGGCATTGGTGAAGCACCCATTATTATTTACAGAAGGGGTTGTAATATAAAAAAATATGGTTGAAGCAAAAAGGAAAGCCACAAGTTCTTCAAATAATAGGATGACAAAATGTGATTGATGCAGCTATTGCAAATATATACTCGAGGGTATCCATATTAATATAAAGGGAAGGAAATCAAACATAAAGGATAAACACAACTGTGACACTATAGGCATAATTTATGTTGCAAAATGTCAGGGATGCGAAGGATTTTATATGGGAAAAACGGAGCAGAAGCTCCGTAATCTAATTTATGAGCATTTATACGAAATTAAAAAAGGAAGAACCATGAAGTTTAGACACTTAAATGAACATCCCAACCATCATTTTAAATTTAGCATATTAGAAAGAGTGGAGAAAGAAAAGAGGGGGGTCCTTGGACAGTAATCCTGGAGCAACATGAATTAAAGTGGCAATTGCAATTAGAAGCGTAGAGATACCCAGGATTAAACGATCATGTTAGCATTGCACCCATCCTGAAATTAAAAGCCTGGGAAAGATGAAATATAAAAACTATTTTAGTGGTTATTAAATGAAAAATACATGTATGAAAGATATTTATGAAACTTATCTGAATTGATTTTAAAACAGTGCAATAAACATGAATTACTGAAGTAGTAAATTAATGGTTGGTATGTAGATTTATTAGGGACGTGTAAAGATGTGTTACTTTAAATTTTAAGAATTTGAAAAGGTCACATGATCCATTAAGTTTATTTAAATGGTTTCATACTTGTTACATATTGTATCTGATGAAGTTTTAAAACGAAAGCACTTATACGCTTAGTGGATTGTATTGAGTTTTTGGATAAAACCCGTGTTCTTAACGGCTTGGAATCGAACTGTTTTATTTCCAGCAACGTGCACTTTTAGTTTGTGGTCTTGGAACTATATACGTACACACTTGCATACACACAGTCGCAAACCAGAGTACAGTGCTTTCGTTAACATTTTATGCCACCTGTTCAAAGGCAAAGTAGGTGTGCCTTGTTAGAATGGGCATATTTGACTGGTAGACAAGAGGCATTTCTGGGATAGGGAAAAATGGATGACTGTCTTGGGTATAAGCTCTCAGGGAGTATAATCAGAAGTGACTAAAGGGTGCAATTGCAGTATCACATTGATTTAGGAATCTACATATGACATTTTGGTTTATTGAATTAATGTATTTGGTAGTTTAGTGTTGTTGTTGTTGTTGTCTTTCGGCCTTTCCCGGTTAGCGGTCGCCACAGCGGAACTCTGGTCCGCTAATGATTGGCAGCAGATTTTCATGGTGCCAAGTTGCCAGCTCGATGCCCAACCTTCAAAGAAGGCACGCTCATTCACGCATGTCTTTCAGAATGCCACTCGACCCGCGGGGAGGACATGCAGAAGCTAATTAATTAGGCAATTCTTCCTAAATAAAATCATAAAAACATTGGCACAGTCTGAAATTCTTCATTATACTAGTTTTCCAATGGGTGAAGTAGAGTTATTCAACTTGTCTTCACTTTGCAAATGAAAATACTGTTATAAATATGTGGACATTAATTTGTTATTGCATCAGAACTAATATATCATCATCAGCAATCCCCCTTTTCCCATTTTTTTATGGAATTGGGGCATCGTATCCATTATTGTCATGTTTCTTGATTCAGAGCAACTCTCCTATATTCCTTGACAATCATGCCTGCCTGCTTCAGGTCTTCTGTCACACAGTCTTAAACTGGATCTTTGCCTCCTCTTATCTTCTTCCTGTCTATCACAAATCTGCTTTACCAAAACATCTTCTCCTTTCCTGCAAATGTGACTGTTCTACTATAATCTGTCATCCTTGACCATTTCATAATTCGGGCTAATTTAGATTCTCCCCTGATGTCCTCATTTATTTGTGTATTCCATAGTGTGCATCTTGCTTTCTGTTTTAGGTACTTCATCTCCATCATTTCAAGCTTCTTCACCTGCTATGTCTTCAGTGTCCTGGTTTCTTTGCCGTATATATTTCTGCAATGAAAGAATGTACACAGTGTGCTAGCTGATCTGCCATAACAGTATTTCTTCTTCTACTGAAATGTTTGCCATGAATATTGGGCATTTCCTCTTTCTTCTAGCTGAAGTAGATTTAATAACTAGAGGTATAGCATATCAGTGAAGGAAGCTGGTGTTTGTAAATAAACCGTTGCACACTAGGGCAGTGCCGGTTAAGCAGGTTTAAACTGTTCGGGCTACCTAAAGTCCACTCTTCAAATTTTCCCTTAAAACTACCTTCCTCGAACTATACTACTGATCTAATCAGCGTATCCTATAATTAAAAAGATCATCTCTACTTGACTCCAAGTAGACTATTCTCTATCTGTTAAACGTAGCACTTGCTCCTACAGTACTTATTACCTTGATACGCACTCTTGTCATAGATAGTACCCCAAAAGGCAACCCCCATTTCTCGGTCACCCACGTCCCCGAATCTTTTTAAAGTTTTTGTCTATTCCTTCTAGCATGTCGAGGGATCAGTTGCTAGTGTCCTCTCCTGCTCAGCTGGTGAACCTGGGAATATTGAGGCAATGTTACAATTGCCTCATGTACACTGAACAACCCTCTCCTCCTCCCACAAAACACAAATACATCGAGATGCAACTATACGGCCAAACTGGAGGCTGAGCTCTCTCAACATAGGACTGGCAAGACCAGTCAGGAGGAGAAGGTTACCACACACACTATAGACCCAGTCTCACATATTACCATTACAACCTCAAATCATACACATAAACACACAAAGACATACTGGAGGCTCTGATCAAAAATCTACCAAAACAGCAGAGGCCACCAAAGCAGACACCCAAACAACCACCACCTCAGAACACAACACCTGCAACACATAGACCTCACAGTCAGAGTGTCACAGTCACAGCCCTTAAGGCCAAACACAATGCCAGACACACTAGTCATTGGTGACTCCATAGTCAGACACACTGACGTCCCGCTCACCAGACTGAGTAAGGAGAAGGTCACAGTAAGCTGCCTGTCGAGCGCTAGAATCCGCCACATAACGCAAGCACTCAGGTCTCTCAACAGCAGGTACAAATATGATTCAGTCATTGTCACGCTGGTGTAAACGACCTGAGACGCACTCCTTGGACTACATGAAAAGAGACATTGAGGAGCTCTCTGATTATGTAGCCCAGACAGGTATGACCCTGACCTTGAGCAGTATCCTACCTTCACCAAGAATGATGCCACAATACAGAGATAAGATGATCAGCTTTAACAATTGGCTTAAACACTGGTGTCATTCAAAGGGGATCCAGTGTCTGTCTGCCTGGGATGACATGCTGGACAAGCCACGCTGCCAAGGGACGGCTTGCACCTGTCACCCCTGGGATTCGGATATTGGCAAAGGCTCTTGCCACCCCATAGTGCCTTTTTAGGCAAGGCTCAAATTCTAAACCTACCACCCTAGAACACAAAAAGGAAAAACTAAGGGTAATGCTGCTCAATGCCAGAAGTCTAAATCTCAAAATGCACGCACTCGAGGCCCTTCTCAGTATGGAGAACATCGATGTCTGTGCTGTGACAGAAACCTGGTTCAAGGCTCCTGAGAGCACCCCAAGCGCTATCAGGTTTTACCTCATATCATGCGTTCGCCCCAAAATCTGGACAATACCAAGAAAGGAGGGGGGTATCCATTCATCAAGGACACCCACACCTCAAGACTGGTGGCAACACACGATGCATCGGAGACCATCCAGGTGCAATTAACCATAGGCAAGACTGCTCTGCAAATTGTAGCATGTTACAGGCCACCCTCACAAACTCAGGAACCTCACATGGCCTTCCTGAAAACACTAGAGGGGATAAATGTATCACCAAACACCATCATACTAGGTGACTTCAATTACCCTAATATAGACTGGGAACACTACTCAAGCCCAAACACCCTAGCCCAAAAGTTCCTGGAATTCATAAACTCAAATGCCATGGAACAACTAGTCACCATCCCCACAAGAGAGATAACATACTTGATCTCATCATCACGAACATGGGAGCACAATGTTCAACACCGGAGGTGTACCCCTCACTGGTGAGATCAGACCACAACTAATCTCGCTGGAGGTCCTCATCCCACCCCACCTGAAATAAAAAGACCACAGTAAAGAACTTCTCAAAAGCCGACTTCACACTTCTAAAGACTAGTGTGGTCTCCTTTAAGGCCCCCGAGCCGGCGGAAAACAGTACTCAAGCCGCTGAATCACTTACAAATGCCTTCTACCAGCACCTGCAGGACTGCATGGATAAGGCAATCCCAAGCAAAACAAAGACTCTTTGTACCAAAGGCAAGCGTCCAGTCTGGTGGACCCCAGCCATAAACAAACTCTACAACAAAAGGAGGAAGCTACTACAAGATAGAGCAAAATCCTTAAAAGGTAAGACACCCTGATCACTATAAGTAAAAACTAAGAGCTCTCATAAAATCATCCAAAGCAAATTTGAGAGAAAAATAGCTAAAGACTCAAAAAGACAATCATAAGGCCTTCTTTAGCTATGTTAGAAACCTGGGAGGAAACTCCCAGATATGCTCAGAGCTAGTTCAAAATGATGTGAAGATTACTGATCCTACAGACATTGCCAACATACTGGCTGACAGGTTCAGTGCAAACTTCTCCCCCTCCCCAAAAGGATATCTATACCAAACGATTGCAGCCCCCAAACATCTCCAGCGCCCAAGTGAGAACTGCTCTCTCCAAAGCAAAAACACAGCATCCATGGGACCTGATGGTGTCCCCGGCTGTGTGCTCCATGAACTCAATGAGGAATTAAACCCACAGCTAGGACAGCTGTTTAATCAAAGTCTTACACTCTGGATACGTGCCAGGAGTGGCGCACTGCAACTGTGGTACCACTTCACAAAGGCGGTGCCTCCACCGACCCTGGAAATTACCGCCCATTAGCTTGACAAGCCTTATCTGCAAAGCCATGGAGAGGATCATAATGGACCTCATAAATAAAGACATAGGGAATTTGCAGACTTTGGATCCAACCCAGTTTGGCTTTGTCAAAGGCAGATCATGCCTTTTAAACTTGGTTGACTTTTTCGAAACAGTCACCAAAGCCATTGATGAGGGAAAGGCAGTCCATACAGCCTACCTCGATCTGGCTAAGGCCTTCGATACAATACCCCATTCGGGTATCATTGAAAAACTCATCAGCTTAAATGTCAACCCATACATCACAAGATGGGTTGCAAACTGGCTGAGTGACAGAACCCACAGGGTCAGAGCTGCTGGCGCCATGTCAGACTCAAAGCCTGTCACAAGTGGTGTCCCACAGGGCTCAGTCCTGGGCCCACTCTTGTTTGGCATCTACTTTTCCGGTACAAGCAAACACAGGAGGGCTATGGCTGACAAAGTTTGCAGATGACTGCAAAAGCTGGGCGCCATAGTAGAAAACACATCTGACCCAGATATCCCTTCGAAAGGTCTCACAGAAACCGATTACTGGTGCCAGAGCCACGGCCTAAAGTTAAATGCCAAAAAATGCATAGTCATACCCCTTCGAAAAACAAGGTTACCCTAGCTAATTAATTAGGCAATTCTTCCTAAATAAAATCATAAAAACATTGGCACAGTCTGAAATTCTTCATTATACTAGTTTTCCAATGGGTGAAGTAGAGTTATTCGACTTGTCTTCACTTTGCAAATGAAAATACTGTTATAAATATGTGGACATTAATTTGTTATTGCATCAGAACTAATATATCATCATCAGCAATCCTTTTCCCATTTTTTTATGGGATTGGGGCATCGTATCCATTATTGTCATGTTTCTTGATTCAGAGCAACTCTCCTATATTCCTTGACAATCATGCCTGCCTGCTTCAGGTCTTCTGTCACACAGTCTTAAACTGGATCTTTGCCTCCTCTTATCTTCTTCCTGTCTATCACAAATCTGCTTTACCAAAACATCTTCTCCTTTCCTGCAAATGTGACTGTTCTACTATAATCTGTCATCCTTGACCATTTCATAATTCGGGCTAATTTAGATTCTCCCCTGATGTCCTCATTTATTTGTGTATTCCATAGTGTGCATCTTGCTTTCTGTTTTAGGTACTTCATCTCCATCATTTCAAGCTTCTTCACCTGCTATGTCTTCAGTGTCCTGGTTTCTTTGCCGTATATATTTCTGCAATGAAAGAATGTACACAGTGTGCTAGCTGATCTGCCATAACAGTATTTCTTCTTCTACTGAAATGTTTGCCATGAATATTGGGCATTTCCTATTTCTTCTAGCTGAAGTAGATTTAATAACTAGAGGTATAGCATATCAGTGAAGGAAGCTGGTGTTTGTAAATAAATGAATGAACATGAAGAAAAGTGTATATTAGAATTTATTAGTCATCATCATCCTCTTTCGGCTGTTCCCGTTAGGGGTCGCCACAGCAGATCACCTGTTTCCATTTCTTCCTGTCCTCTGCATCTTGCTCTGTCACACCAACCACCTGCATGTCCTCTCTCACCACATCCATAAACCTTATCTTAGGCCTTCCTCTTTTCCTGTTATCTGGTAGCTTCATCCTTAGCATCTTTTTCCCAATATACTCAGCATCCCTCCTCAGCACATGACCAAACCAATGTAATCGTGCCTCTCTGGCTTTGTCTCCAAACCTTCCAACCTGGGCTGACCCTCTAATATACTTATTCCTAATCCTGCCCACCCTCGTCACACCCAGTGCAAATCTTAACATCTTTAATTCTGCCACATCCAGCTCAAACTCCTGCCTTTTTGTCAATGCCACTGTCTCCAACCCATATAACATAGCTGGTCTCACTACCCTCTTGTAGACCTTCCCTTTCACTCTTACAGGTACTGCCTGTCACAAATCACTCCTGACACTCTCTCCACCCACTCCATCCTGCCTGTACTCTCTTCTTCACCTCTCTTCCACACTCACCATTACTCTGAACTATTGACCCCAAGTATTTAAACTCATGCACCTTTGCCACCTCTACTCCTTGCATCCTCACCATTCCTCTATCCTCCCTCTCATTCACACACATATATTCTGTCTTAGTCCTGCTGACCTTCATTCCTCTTCTCTCTAGAGCATATCTCCATCTCTCCAGGGTCTACTCCACCTGTTCCCTACTCTCACTACAGATCACAATGTCATCTGCAAACATCATAGTCCATGGGGACCCCTGTCTGATCTCGTCTGTCAACCTGTCCATCACCATTGCAAATAAGAAAGGGCTCACAGCTGATCCTTGATGTAACCCCACCTCCACCTTAAACGCATCCGTCACTCCCACCGCAGACCTCAACACTGTCACACTACCCTCGTACATATCCTGTACCACTCTTACATAGTTTTCTGACACTCCTGACTTCCTCATACAATACCACAACTCCTCTCTAGGCACCCTGCCATATGCTTTCTCTAAGTCTACAAAAACACAATGCAACTCCTTCTGACATTCTCTGTACTTCTCCATCAACACTCTCAGAGCAAAGATCGCATCTGTAGTGCTCTTTCCCATCATGAAACCATACTGCTGATCACTAATCATGACGTCACTTCTTAACCTTGCTTCCACTACTCTTTCCCATAACTTCGTGCTGTGACTGATCAATTTAATCCCTCTGTAGTTACTGCAGCTCTGCACATCATCCTTATTCTTAAAAATCGGTACCAAAACACTTTTTCTCCATTCCTCAGACATCCTCTCACTTTCCAAGGTTTCATTAAACAATCTGGTTAAAAACTCCATTGCCATTTCACCTAAACACCTCCATGCTTCCACAGGGATGTCATCTGGGCCAACAGCCTTTCCATTCTTCATTCTCTTCATAGCTATCCTTACTTCCTCCTTGCTAATCCATTGTACTTCATGATTCACTATCCCTACATCATCCAACCTTCTCTCCCTCTCAATACTAATAAATTCTTGGGTCTGTATTAGAAGAGCGAAACTCCAAAAGAACGAACGCTCTTTAATTGACCACTGATACCCGAAACCACACAATATCGAGCATACAGAACAGCGATTTTTTTCTCTGGGAAAAAAATCACTGGGCCGTTGTTGGGACTTTGCCATTTACTCCACTGTGGTGCAATCTCAGAGTTGGTATATTTAAGTGGGGGGGGGGGGGGCAAAGCTCCCCACTTTATTTTGTCACTGTTTTTTTTTTTTTTATGGGAGCACCGACGTACGGTCGATATTGTGTGGTTTCGGGTCTTTGCAGTCGATTAAAGAGCGTTAGCTCTTTTGGAGTTTCGTTCTTATAATATAGACCCTAAATTCTCATATGCACGTTTCTTCATTGGAGGGATATACACCATCCGGCTCATGGACTGTTCAAACTCCTGCCAACAAGGAAACACTACAGAAGCATTAGATGCAGGACATCCAGATTCCATAATAGCTTATTCCCACATGCTGTCAAACTGCTGAATAACAAACCTATATCCTAAAGGGCTACATGGGTAAAACATTATTTGTATGCAGTATGTCATTGTTGTTTGCATAATCTCTCTAAATTGCTCTCTTCATACATCTCTATCTGCACTAGGAAAACTGTGAACTGTAAGTGTTTGATATGTATTGGTGGTGGGTAAGTTTATGTGTGTGCCTCTCTTATTTAGTATAGTACTTTTTTTTTTTTTTTAAACATATCCTTATATTTCTACTGAGTCTATTCCTGCTGTTGTACTGGGTTTCAGATGTAAATAGAGCTTTCAATTTTGTTTTACTTTATCTTATTTTTTATTTATTTTTGTTTAATTTTAATTTTTTTATCAATTTAATCCATCTTTCTTCTGTAAAACTGTCATTCATATCGCACAAGCCTTAGTATCGAACTTTTGTGCAGTGATACGCACTTTTTCCTCTGTGTTGACCTGTATGAAATAAATATTACTTTGACTTTGATCTTTTAGCTGGATGACCTCAGGATTTTTAGAACAGTACTCGACACATATGAGATGCTCACCATCCTTGAACCAAAATAAATTTCAAACAATTTTTGGTCCGTATTCTGCCTAGAATTTTGTTGGACATCATTGCATGTTTGGGGCTACTTTTGTGGTATGTTTTACATTTTGACATTTTTATTAACTCATGCACTCCGGAGCAGCTCAGAAAAAGCTGCCTGCTTAATTCCACCATAGGAACAACAGTGCAGCCTGAGCTCATTTTCAGAAAATCCATTTCTAATACCATACAGAAAACAAATGTTCATAACTCTTTAACTATAGGAGCTAGACTAAAAATGTAAACACAAAAGTTGTTCAGCAGACACTGGCCTTACCAACAGTATAAATGTTGATAGTGTATATCAAAGTCATTATTAAATATTTGGCAAGGAATGCCGATATTGTGCATATTTTTTACCTTTTGGAAAAGCAAAGCATGATATCTTGGTCAATGTACCATTTAGCCCCATACAATTTGTATTTAATTTGTTAGTATGAATGTTAGCTTTAAAATTATACCTTAACCATTATTGTGTGATGCTCCTTTATGGAGATATTCACAGAAATATGATTAATATAATAGTTCTCATAATTGATAAACAAACAAAGCATAATATCTCATCACCTGTAACAGACAGAACCTCTACATATCAGTGTAAAAGTTGTGCGTTTCAATGTCAGCTTCAAAATGATGCATCACTTGTGTGATCACCATGCTCCCTTGCAAAGATATGGACATAATAATGAGAAGTATTGGAAATGTATAATTTTCATAATCCTACAAGACTAAACAAACTGTGCTATCTGTAGATGTGTACAGTGCACAGACGTAGTTCTTTTACCATGTTGTAAGGAGTAACACTGTCTTCAAAATTAGATATTACTAGGCACACTGACATGCTCCCTTGCAAAGTTATTTACCAAAATATGAAAAAATCATAATTTCCATAACCTAACTCCAAAACAAATGTTGATAGCTGCACGTGTACAACATAGACGTACAATTCTTTTACCATGTTGGAACCAGCAATACTGTCTTCAAAATGAGGTATTACTTAGCACATTCTGAATCTCCCTTGCAAAGTTATTTACCAAAATATGAAAAACAATCATAATTTCCATAACCTAAGTCCAAAACAAACTTTGATATCTGCACATGTGTACAACATACAGGCCCAATTCTTTTACCATGTTGGAACCAGCAATACTGTCTTCAAAATGAGGTATTACTTAGCACATTCCGATTCTCCCTTGCAAAGTTATTTACCAAAATATGAAAAAAAAAATAATTTCCATAACCTGAGTCTCAACAAAACTGATAGCTGTACATGTGTACAGCATTCAGAACCAGTTGTTGTACCATGTAGACACATATGATTGCATTCTTGGTGTAGCCAACATACTGCTGAATGGGTACATGTAAAGAGAAATAGCAAGGTAAGGACAGCCACTCCACTAATCAACCCAGGACAGGCATGGGACTTCAGTGGCAGCCAAGGCCATCTGATCTGTCTGATAGCTGTGCTGGCTACCCACTCAGACAGCTGATACCACTGCAATGTCACAACCTCCTTCAGTGTCAGCAGTCTGCCTTACCTATGCCTTTTCTCTTTACATGTGTCCATTCAGCAATGGACCTAAGGGATCAAGTTCTGTATTAGTAAGCCCTTCCTGTTATCTAAACTCTACACATGCCTGATAAAAGCAGACTAAAAACAGAAGTATTGCATGATGGTCACTGACATATTAGAATGTACGTGGTAGCACTCTCCTAAAACAGTTTTTTTCAGCATCCTTACCAGCTCCTTACCACAGTTATTTGCCAAACTCAGAAAAATATATTTTGCACAACACATTTCATAATAGTTGTATTTACCATACTGGTCCTTACTTGGTCGTGGGTGTTTTCCATTCTTCTCACAAGCTGCATATTACCAATCCTGCATAGCTCTCCTCACGCCATTGTGGAGGTCAGTCAAGAACAGCGCAATGCCCTCCTCAGTTAGGTGAATGCCATCCCTTTTCAACAGGTGAACATCTTCTGTGGTGATGCTGTCATGACAGATTGTAGATCCACCGACCCTGTGCATCAAGTCATGCATGAAGCCATTCTATAAACATCTGGCCTTGTGAGCTGCCCGTCGACTGTTTGCTGTTTTCCATATCTGTCGAGGAATTATATCAGACCACACAAAATGACAACGTGGCCACCACGACTGCAGGTGTTCAAAAATTGCTCTGAATTGAAACCGTAGCTTTCCAAGTGGGTGACTGAGGACATCATTCCCTCCAATGTGCAGCACAAGAATGTCGGGCTCAGGGTAGATGGAACACTTCTCTTCCATCAACTGCAGTACTCCGCTCCAATGCATACCTCTTCTTGAAATCCAGTATACCTTCACACTGGATGTGGGGAAGCGGAAGTTGTACTGGTTTTCAGTTTCGGAGGCATGGTTGGCAGCCCAGTGAATGTAGGTATGACCACATACCCACACTCTCACTTGTCGTTCTCCTGGTTGTGAAGCCATGTCAGTATCAGAAGGTGGAGAGACCTGCACAGGAAAGAAAATGCAAACCGATTACTACTGATGTTTGACAGATGAATTGGAAGACTACATATATATTTATATCATATGCATTACCTGGTTAGCCCATTCAGATCTTCCATCCTAGCTACAGGGGCAGTATTCCTTGCATTAGGTACATAAGTGTGATGATGCTGCAGAGGTACATACCTACTACACACACACACACACACACACACACACACACACACACACATGTTTTGCATTAGCATGTTCTAATACATATCAGTGTGGCGTGCATAGGCATTTATTATCATTCAGTAGAAATACTGTATCATTATAATTCAGTGAAAATAGAATAACACTTGGATGTTACTTACCCTTTCCCCCACCACCTAATTTCCACCCATGACTGACAAAGTGTGGAAACATGCCCAACTACTGAGTATAAGCAGAAGTATAGTAATACAAGCAGAAATGGCAAACTTATCTGGTTCATCCATGCAAGAATTAATCACAAAAGTAATAATTCCAGTTATCGCATCTCACCATTACTCAGGTTACAATAACACCCATCAGTTTTCCTCAATGCAGTATGTGCATATTGTTAACATACTAAATTATTCTTGAAAGCTGGATACATAAACAGAAAATTATAATAACCATCACTTACACTGTATCTGTATTACAATCTTCAGCAGTCTGACCATGTATGCACAAGCACTTCCCTGGTACACAAATGAATTATTTCCCCTACCAACATATTCATTACTACTTGTTATACACATGTCCCTAAATGAAACATTCACCCAAATGACCCCTTCAGGAAACTGTTGAGATACACAGTTACCAAAATTATATATATATATATATATATATATATATATATATATATATATATATATATATATATACAGCAAGAAAAAAATCAGGGGTTTAGGAGGGTAGGCAGTTGAGGAAGAATGAGGGGGGTTGCTTGTAATGACTCCAAGCAGAGAAAAAACACAACCTGGCTTGTGCAAAAGTGATAACGACTTCTGCTTATGTGAATAACAGTGACAGCAGCTGAGACTTTTCCCAGAAAAGTGATAATGACTCACTGCTGTATTGTAACTGTATGTATTGCTAATGTGATAATGACCTTCCTTTCATTACTGCAAAGGTATGCATGCTGAGACACAGGTGATAATTGCTGCACATAACCTGAGTAGGCATTCATCATATTACATTGTGCAGCTGTTATGTAACACAGACTCAGTATCATCAGTAAGGAGAAGACCTGAGTCATTCAAATAGTGTAACACTTAGATATTACCGAGCCCTTCCTCCCACCTAAATTCCACACATGACTGACAAAGCCAGGAGAAATGCACCAAATATATGGTAGCTCCATGCTGTCAGTAGTCACCTAGTGATAACCTTTATCTCACTCAGACAGTATAATCACAAATAGAATAATACAAGCAGAAGTGATTTTTTCTCTTCTGTGCTGTACTCTAATATAACCCAATGTAATTTGCGGACTGACTTTCTGTATTTCCCCAGTAACCCCTCCAGTTGCTTGCATTCTGTATGCACAGGCACCAAAATGACACAAATTGGCCCAGCAGTCACTTCAGCAGTAAGACCATGTATGTAAAAGCACTTCACTGAAACACCATGAATTATTTCCCCAAGCAACATCCTCGTAATTATGTCCAGGTATACATTCACCTAAAATGAAACGTTTCCACAAACAAGCCTTCACTAAGATTTCCTAGTATGTGCAACCACCAGCATGAACACTTCACCCAAGCACCCCCTTCAGTAGAATGTTGAAGTATGCACAATGTCCAAAATTAAATGTTTATCTGGTTAGCCCATCCAAGTCTGCACTCCTATTCATATATATGCGTGTGTATGTATGTATGTATGTGTATGTACATTACTTACGTACATATATACCCTTACGTACATATATACCCATACACACACACACACAAACATATATATATATATATATATATATATATATATATATATATATATACACACACACACATACATATACATATATATAGGAAGAAAAAATCAGGGATTTCAGAGGATAGGTCGTTGATGAAGAATGAAAACATAGACAACAAAGATGTACATAACTTCTTTATCTGATGTCTGAGTATGCACAAGCTCAACAATGAAACATCTCTCCAGTGACCCCTTATGCAGTCTGTCCTACTATGCACAAGTACCAGAGTGCAACATTTGCACCGACAACCCCTTCAGCAGCTCTCCCAAGTATGCACAAGAACCAAAATGAAACATTCCCCCCAATGACCCCTTCATTAGTATATCCGGGCTGCTATCTACCATAAATAAACCACATTTTCCTTAATTATCTCTGTAAAAAATACTTCCTGCTATCGCAACTAAATAAACTGAATGGAATTTACAAAACATTTTTTATTATTTATTTATTTTTAAAATGTATTATTTTAATTATAATTAAAAGAAATAATATTAATTATTTTGCACATTTAGACTATCTCTGAGAGAAAGCAGAGAGCGTCACAAATGGTCTGTTGGGCACATAGAAACCCATATAAATAAACACATTTTCACATATACATATATAAACACACAAATTAATGAAGTATGTATATATACATATGTAACAATGAACAGGTCTTGGTCGCTCACAGCCCAAAAAGATGTATATAACCATTATGTGAGTCCTCCTACAAAATGAAGCATCAGGGGAGATAAGTGATGCAGGTGGCAGGCAGAAGGGGGATGGATTAGGAAGGATTACCTCCCGGAGCTGGAGCTTGGGCAGTAGGTGAAAAAGTGCTAACTAGATATAGTTCAACTTACCTCGCTTCATAAGTGCACTCAGCTGGAAAGTTCCTAGGCAGAGAATGGAAAATGGCTTTAAAAAAGAAGTGTAAAGCATTATTTTAATGTAGGCGTTATTTTGTCTGCCTTCATACTATTTCTTGCTTATTGTAAAAAAAACTGTTAGAGCATAATGTTAGATGAATGAGCAGCGTTCAATTATGAGTGGAAAATGCATAATTAATCCAGTCTGTCATCACATGAAGTTTGCCTGGGCCTATGACATTTAGCTAGACTGCTCATAAAGGTGTCTAAGGAGAGAGAAATGGGAAGCAACTCCTTCATGAAGAGACTGAGTACCTTTCATTGCAAAACAGAATGGAATTCAGTTTTATTACTCTTTTCTCTCTGCAAGCCTTTCAACATGCTTTACCTGCCAGTGAGTTAAATACTTGGAAATTGCATTTTATTCAGTTAGAGTTTATAGAATGGTTATCTTTTTTCTTAGAAATTTTGAGCAGGACAGTAGCAATATAGTTAGCTCAGATAACACAATGCTTTGCCATATTCAGAAAAGCAGTCTAGCAATTGTTAAATGCAATAGCAATGGTAAGAGACAGAGAAAACTCCTCCTCCCTTTATGGTCATTTTTAAAAGTGCAAGAGCATGAGTTTTAATGATCAAATACTTGTCTTCTGTTTACAAACCCATTTTAACACAGACATTTGAGTGTGTGTGTGGCATTATATTTCAGAGTTGAAGGTTCATCACAGTCTATATTATCCTAATATGCATTTTGCAGTCTTCTGCTTTAAGTTTCCATGCTGGAGATTAGGATGATGCAAGGGATGATAATGATACATAAAGGCTGTAAAAAATGTATGACAAAATGCAGAGGATGGGCATCCTGTGCGGTTGCATACTGTATTAAATCTTGATTAGCGTTTTCCGGACAGTTCCTCTGATTGTGCAGCTTTACTGCATCCTTTACTGATGCTTATTATTATCTGCTATTCCGCCCCACTGGACCTACTTGAAAAAGGAAAATAGATATCTTTCTTGGAACTTGCAGCTGTGCGCATTTTGATTTTATCACCAAATGTAGTCACGATTAAAAATAAATGTATATATACATGCATTCCATATGCTTCATTGTTCTGCACAGGTAATATTTTACGCTATTGCCTTAATGAAATCCAGTAAATGACCTGTTGTGACTGTGCAATAGTAATTTCGGACATGATCTGCTGATAGGTAGAAGCAATAGCATGAAATTAGACAGTGATGAAATTAGAAACAAATACAGCAGAAGTTGGGAGATACAAGATATATTGAGCAAAGAAGTTGACAGGTACACCTGGTAATTTCATAACGTACGTTACTTTCCCCTTATAATTCAATAAAGAAGGACGTGCATTAAAGAAACATCATGTAAAGTTTTCTACCAAACCGTTTGGAAGTTAAAATACTAATCCAACTCATAGCTGGGTCCTCTCCATCATTAAACACTTGGGATACTGTGGATGCTTTTCTCTTCTTGTCAGTTTCCTCAGGAAGCCTTTTACAGACTGAAGAACAGTTGCCAAACCGGACTTTATTTCCTGCAATATCAATTATAGCAGCATTTAGTGAAACACAGCAAAGCGGGGCATGAAACTAAGCAAGGAATAAACCCCTTGCTTAAGTGACTGCTGTCAACTGCAGAAGACAGACAGCACCCCACCCCTATTACTTCTGCCCCAAACCTGGCTTACAAGCCGACTCCATGAATGGGTGGACCTTTACAGCAAAGCTTATAGTTAAACTTTATTGCTGAAGTTGCTGTTATGTATCAGAACTTTCACTGACCCCCTAACTTAGGCAGGCTGTGTATCTTACCAAAATTTAAAATATGAAATAACTCAAAGTAACCTCCACAAAGATAACAATAAAGATACAAACATCAAATGAAAAAAAGAGTTGTCATTTAAGGCACAAAAGTAGACAGAAACTCATCCAGCAAACTGATAATAATCCCAAAAAGAAATAACCCACATACCGCCACTTTAAACTTTAACCATGGATCAGCTATACTGTTAAAAGTAAATGTGTAACAATGCGTAAACTGTTTAAAACATACAGGAAATAGGTTCATAGGTTCATACTAGGCTATCTGCCCGAGGGCATTTATAAGCCTAGCCCATAGTTTAGTGGCTTACGCCACCCCTTTGGTTTGGAGAAACTATGCCCATTATTTTGCTGTGCCTCTGTCGAGCAGTGACACTGAGGTAACCCCTGGGGTGTATCTGCGATCTCCCATCCATTGGTCAAGATTCCTCTTGAACAAGGCCAGCGAGGTGCTCTGCCTCACATAAACCGGGATTTTGTTCCATAGCATAGGGAGTCTTTGGGTGATGAATCTATCCCTCCAGCACGTCCTATTAATAACCGTGTCGAGGTTTAAGTCTCCGGCCCTTGTGGCTCTGAGGGATCTAGATTTTTTGAGATGAAGCATGTTCATCAAATCTGGGTTTGACATGGCCTTGTATGTCAGGCATAGGTCACCTCTGAGCAAGCGGTAAGCAACTGAATATAACTGGAGTTCTTTCAGTCGGGCAGCATAAGACATATTTTTGAGACCCTTTATCCTTTTGGTGAGGAACTTTTGTGGCCTCTCCAGCTGCTGCAAGTGTCGGGTCAGATACATTCCGAATGGGGCATTGTACTCGATCATTGGTCTGATGAGTGATGAGTAAAGGGAGACTATGACTTCCCTTGATCTAGATGTGAATCCCTTCATGATAAGGTGGGCAATGTAGAAGGTCTTCCTGACTACTTTAGCAATATGAGTGTCGAATGAAAGGCTACTGTCAACCTGGGTTCCCAGGTCCCTAATAACTTCTTCTGTGTTCAGGGGATTGCCACCTATATGGTAGCTAGGGGTAACCTTATTTTTCCCGAAGGGTATGACTATGCATTTCTTGGCATTTAACTTTAGGCCATGGCTCTGGCACCAGTTATCCATTTCTGTGAGGCCCTTCTGAAGGATATCTGTGTCGGTTGTGTTTTCAACTACGGCGCCCAGTTTGCAGTCATCTGCAAACTTTGTCAGCCATAACCCTCCTGTGTTTGCTTGTACTTCAGAAAAGTAGATGCCAAACAAGAGTGGGCCCAGGACTGAGCCCTGTGGGACACCACTTGTGACAGGCTTTGAGTCTGACATGGCGCCAGCAACTCTGACCCTGTGGGTTCTGTCACTCAGCCAGTTTGCAACCCATCTTGTAATGTATGGGTTTACTTTTAAGTTGATGAGTTTTTCAATGATACCCGAGTGAGGTATTGTATCGAAGCCTTCACCAGGTCTAGGTAGGCTGTATGGACTGCCTTTCCTCGTCAATGGCCTTGGTGACTGTTTCAAAAGTCAACCAAGTTTAAAAGGCATGATCTGCCTTTGACAAAGCCAAACTGGGTTGGATCCAAAGTCTGCAAATTCCCTATGTCTTTATTTATGAGATCCATTATGATCCTCTCCATGGCTTTGCAGATAAGGCTTGTCAAGCTAATGGGACGGTAATTTCCAGGGTCGGTGGAGGCACCGCCTTTGTGGAGTGGGACCACAGTCGCTGTCGCCACTCCTGGGTGCGTATCCGGAGGTGAGACTAAGATTAAACAGCTGTCCTAACTGTGGGTTTAATTCCTCATTGAGTTCATGGAGCACACAGCCGGGGACACCATCAGGTCCCATGGATGCTGTGTTCTTTGCCTTGGAGAGAGCAGTTCTCACCTGGGCGTTAGAGATGTTTGGGGGGCTACAATCATTTGGTATAGATATCTCTCCTTTAGGGGAGGGGGGGAGAAGTTTGCACTGAACCTGTCAGCCAGTATGTTGGCAATGTCTGTAGGATCAGTAATCTTCACATCATTTTGAACTAATTCTGAGCATATCTGGGAGTTTCCTCCTAGGTTTCTGACATAGCTAAAGAATGCCTTATGGTTATCTTTAGAGTCCTTAGCTATTTTTTTCTCAAAATTAGCTTTGGATGATTTTATGAGAGCTCTTAGCTTTTTACTTATAGTGATCAGCGGTGTCTTACCTTTTAAGGATTTTGCTCTATCTTGTAGTAGCTTTCTCCTTTTGTTGTAGAGTTTGTTTATGGCTGGGGTCCACCAGACTGGACGCTTGCCTTTGGTACAAAGAGTCTTTGTTTTGCTTGGGATTGCCTGATCCATGCAGCCCTGCAGGTGCTGGTAGAAGGCATTTGTAAGTGATTCAGCGGTTTGAGTAATGTTAACCGCCGGCTCAGGGGCCTTAAAGGAGACCACACTAGTCTTTAGAAGTGTGAAGTCGGCTTTCGAGAAGTTCTTTACTGTGGTCTTTTTCATTTCGGGTGGGGGCGGGATGAGGACCTCCAGCGAGATTAGTTTGTGATCAGATCTCACCAGTGAGAGGTATACTTCTGGCATTGAACATTGTGCTCCCATGTTTGTGATGATGTGATCAAGTATGTTTTCTCCTCTTGTGGGGATGGTGACTAGTTGTTCCATGGCATTTGAGTTTATGAATTCCAGGAACTTTTGGGCCAGAGTGTTTGGGCTTGAGTAGTGTTCCCAGTCTATATTAGGGTAGTTGAAGTCACCTAGTATGATGGTGTTCGAGATACATTTATCCCTCCAGTGTTTTCAGGAAGGCCATATGAGGTTCCTGAGTTTGCGGGTGGCCTGTAACATGCTACAAATTGCAGAGCAGTCTGCCTATGGTTAATTGCACCTGGATGGTTTCCGATGCATCGTGCGATGCCACCAATCTTGAGGTGTGGGTGTCCTTGATGAATATGGATACCCTCCTCCTTTGTTGGTATTGTCCAGGTTTTGGGGCCGGAACCCATGATATGAGGTAAAACCTGATAGTGCTGGGGTGCTCTCAGGAGCCTTGAACCAGGTTTCTGTCACAGCACAGAACATCGATGTTCTCCATACTGAGAAGGGCCTCGAGTGCGTGCATCTTGAGGTTGAGACTTCTGGCATTGAGCAGCATTACCCTTAGTTTTTTCTTTGTTTTGTTCTAGAGTGGTAGGTTTAGAATTTGAGCCTTGCCTAAAAAGGCACTATGGGGTGGCAAGAGCCTTTGCCAAAATCCGAATCCTAGGTGACAAGTGCAACCCGTCCTCATGGCAGCGTGGCTTGTCCAGCATGTCATCCCAGGCAGACAGACATTGGATCCCCTTTGAATGACACCAGAGTTTAAGCCAATTGTTAAAGCTGATCATCTTATCTCTGTATTGTGGCATCATTCTTGGTGAAGGTAGGATACTGCTCAAGGTCAGGGTCATACCTGCTTGGGCTACATAATCAGAGAGCTCCTCTATGTCTCTTTTCATGTAGTCCAAGGAGGTATGTCTCAGGTCGTTAACACCAGCGTGGACAATGATTGAGTCGTGCTTGTACCTGCTGTTGAGAGACCTGAGTGCATGAGTTATGTGGCGGATTCTAGCACCCAACAGGCAGCTTACTGTGACCTTCTCCTTACTCAGTCTGGTGAGCGGGACGTCAGTGTGTCTGACTATGGAGTCACCAATGACTAGTGTGTCTGGCATTGTGTTTGGCCTTAAGGGCTGTGACTGCTTGACACTCTGACTGCGTGGTCTATGTGTTGCAGGTGTTGTGTTCTGAGGTGGTAGTTGTTTGGGTGTCTGCTTTGGTGGCCTCTGCTGTTTTGGTAGATTTTTGATCAGAGCCTCAGTATGTCTTTGTGTGTTTATGTGTATGATTTGAGGTTGTGATGGTATTATGTGAGACTGGGTCTATAGTGTGTGTGGTTACCTTCTCCTCCTGTCTGGTCTTGCCAGTCCTATGTTGAGAGAGCTCAGCCTCCAGTTTGGCCGTATAGTTGCATCTCTCGCATGTATTTGTGTTTTGTGGGAGGAGGAGAGGGTTGTCTGTGTACATGAGGCAATTGTAACATTGCCTCAATAATCCCAGTTTCACCAGCTGAGCAGGAGAGGACATTAGCAACTGATCCCTCGACATGCTAGAAGGAATAGACAGAAAAACTTAAAAAAAGGTTCTGGGGGATGTGGGTGACCGAGAAATGGGGTTTGCTTTTTTGGGGTACTTTCTATAACAAGAGTGCTGTATCGAGGTGATAAGTACTGTAGGAGCAAGTGCTTAGCTATACAGATAGAGAATAGTCTACTTGGGAGTCACGTAGAGATAATTTATAGTTGTAGGATACACTAAATAGAACAGTAGTATACTTTGAGGAGGGTAGTTTTAAGGGAAAATTTGAAGAGTGGACTTTAGGTAGCCCTAATAATTTAAATCTGCTTAACCGGTGCTGCCCTAGTGTGCAACGGCAGTTCACAGCTCCGCAAAGCTAACGCGTGCTTTATAGCAGGGGGCTGGAAAAAACAGGAAATGACCCAAAATGGCCAACGGATTACCAGTTGCTGCTTCTAACCACTCCTCTGAGGACAAACAAGCAGCTCAGTACTCCCCACTCCCACTGGTGAGTAAAGAAACTACCTCTGGCCACACAAGAAAATGGAGGAACACAGAAACCAAATACAAAGCCCAGGGATCAGCAAAATCTGATCACTGGAACAACTAGCTAGGAAAGTTTAGGAAAGGAGAAATATTTTTTTGTTTTTTTTGTTTTTTTTCAAACAGACAGGAAAAAGTGCAGTAAATGCTTTGTTTTCGACTAAATTGCTATCAAAGGCTGGTACACTTGAGTGTATTAGCCTGTTTGTTACTTTTAAGCAATACTTTAGCCCACAAGTGCAATCAACAATATAAGCTCACAAAAACAGGAAAATAAGGCAATAAAACAGTAATATAGGCACAAACAGTAGTCGAAAAGCTCAAAGATCAAAATGCAAACTAAAATCTTAAAAAATACTTATGATCAAGAAAGTTGCTTATTCTGCTCTCTGCTGGCTTAGGAACTCTGCAGGGGACCACGAGGAGCTATGCCAAGTTCTCTATCGCCAGAAAAGCCCACCAAAGCGTGCTTTATAGCAGGGGCTGGAAAAAACAGGAAATGACCCAAAATGGCCAATCAGATTGCCAGTTGCTGCTTCTAACCCTCCTCTGAGGGACAAACAGGCGGCTCAGTACTCCCCCTCCCGCGCGGTGAAGCTACAGCCGCACAAGAAAATGGAGGAACACAGAAACCAAATACAAAGCCCAGGGATCCAGCAAAATCTGATAACTGGAACAACCTTCTGCGAGAAGTTTAGGAAAGAGAAATATTTTTTTTTTTTGTTTTTGTTTTTCAAAACAGGCAGGAAGAGGTGCAATAAATACTTTGTTTTCGACTAAATTGCTATCAAAGGCTGGTACACTTGAGTGTATTAACAATTTATTACACAACAATACTTTATTACAAGGTGCAATCAACAATATAAACTCACAAAACAAGAAAATGAGCAATAAAACAGTAATATAGGCACAAGCAGCAGTGGTCAGCTCAAGATGAAGAGCACGACTAAAAAGTTAAGTATGATCAAGAAGTTGCTTTTCTGCTCTCTGCTATGCTTACGAACTCTCTGCAGGGGACCCACGAGGCTTCCTTGCTGAGAACCTCTAATGCCAAAAATGACCACCAAAGCGTGCTTTATAACAGAGGGCTGGAAAGCAAACGGCCCAAAGCGACCTGGCCAACCGTTACAAGACTGCCTAGCTTTAACCCGCTCCTCTGAGGACAAACAAAGCAACTCAGTACTCCCCACTCCCACAATGGTGAGTAAAAGAAACTACCTCTCTAGCCACACAAAAGAAAATGGAGAACACAGAAACCAAATGTCCAAAGCCCAGGGATCATAAAATTTGATCGCACTGGAACCTTTAACTATAGTAAAGTTTAGGAAAAGGAGAAATATTTTTGTTATTTTTTGTTTTTTTTTTCAAACAGACAGGAAAAATGCAGTAAATATTTTGATTTTCGACTGAAATTGCTATCAGACTGGTACACTTGAGGTGTATTGGCCTGTTGTTACACAACAATACTTTAGCCTAGGTACAATCAACAATATAAGCTCACGAAACAGGAGAAAATAAGGCAATAAAACAGTAATATGAGCACCAAACAGTGAGTGTGACTCAAGGTCGAAAAATGCAAAGAAACTAAAGTTTAAAAAAATGCCCATAATCAAGGAAGGATTCTTTTTCTGCTCACTGGCTTAGGAACTCTGCGGGGACCATGAGAGAGACTATGCCAAATTCTCTAATGCCAGAAAGCCATGGCGTGCTTTGTAACGGGGAGCTAAGAAAAACAGGAAATGACAAAATATTAGCGGATTACCAGTTGCTGCTTCTAACCCTCTCTCCCCGAGGCTGAAACAAAACATCCAGTACTCCCACTCCCACTGGTGAGTGAAACTGCCTCTGTACACAAGAAAATGGGAGAACACAGGAAACCAAATACAAAGCCCAGGGATCAGCAAATCCCAATCACTGGAACAACCTAACTAAGAAGTTGGAAAGGAGAAATATTTTTTGTTTTTGTTTTTCAAACAGACAGGAAGAAGTGCAGTGATACTTTGTTTTCGACTAAATTGCTATCAAAGAGCTGGTACGCGGTGTATTGACCTGTTTGTAGTCCTGCCTATGGTTAATTGCACCTGGATGGTTTCCGATGCATCGTGTGATGCCACCAATCTTGAGGTGTGGGTGTCCTTGATGAATATGGATACCCTCCTCCTTTCTTGGTATTGTCCGGGTTTTGGGGCGGAGCATGATATGAGGTAAAACCTGATAGTGCTGGGGTGCTCTCAGGAGCCTTGAACCAGGTTTCTGTCACAGCACAGAACATCGATGTTCTCCATACTGAGAAGGGCCTCGGTGCGTGCATCTTGAGGTTGAGACTTCTGGCATTGAGCAGCATTACCCTTAGTTTTTTCTTTGTTTTGTTCTAGAGTGGTAGGTTTAGAATTTGAGCCTTGCCTAAAAAGGCACTATGGGGTGGCAAGAGCCTTTGCCAAAATCCGAATCCCAGGGGTGACAAGTGCAAGCCGTCCCTTGCGAAGCAGCGTGGCTTGTCCAGCATGTCATCCCAGGCAGACAGACATTGGATCCCCTTTGAATGACACCAGAGTTTAAGCCAATTGTTAAAGCTGATCATCTTATCTCTGTATTGTGGCATCATTCTTGGTGAAGGTAGGATACTGCTCAAGGTCAGGGTCATACCTGCTTGGGCTACATAATCAGAGAGCTCCTCTATGTCTCTTTTCATGTAGTCCAAGGAGGTATGTCTCAGGTCGTTAACACCAGCGTGGACAATGATTGAGTCGTGACTTGTACCTGCTGTTGAGAGACCTGAGTGCATGCGTTATGTGGTGGATTCTAGCACCCAACAGGCAGCTTACTGTGACCTTCTCCTTACTCAGTCTGGTGAGCGGGACGTCAGTGTGTCTGACTATGGAGTCACCAATGACTAGTGTGTCTGGCATTGTGTTTGGCCTTAAGGGCTGTGACTGCTTGACACTCTGACTGCGTGGTCTATGTGTTGCAGGTGTTGTGTTCTGAGGTGGTAGTTGTTTGGGTGTCTGCTTTGGTGGCCTCTGCTGTTTTGGTAGATTTTTGATCAGAGCCTCCGAGTATGTCTTTGTGTGTTTATGTGTATGATTTGAGGTTGTGATGGTATTATGTGAGACTGGGTCTATAGTGTGTGTGGTTACCTTCTCCCCCTGTCTGGTCTTGCCAGTCCTATGTTGAGAGAGCTCAGCCTCCAGTTTGGCCGTATAGTTGCATCTCTCGCATGTATTTGTGTTTTGTGGGAGGAGGAGAGGGTTGTCTGTGTACATGAGGCAATTGTAACATTGCCTCAATAATCCCAGTTTCACCAGCTGAGCAGGAGAGGACATTAGCAACTGATCCCTCGACATGCTAGAAGGAATAGATGGAAAAACTTAAAAAAAGGTTCTGGGGGATGTGGGTGACCGAGAAATGGGGTTTGCTTTTTTGGGGTACTTTCTATAACAAGAGTGCTGTATCGAGGTGATAAGTACTGTAGGAGCAAGTGCTTAGCTATACAGATAGAGAATAGTCTACTTGGGAGTCACAAAACAGGAAAATAAGGCAATAAAACAGTAATATAGAACAGTAGTATAAGCTCAAAGGAAAAATGCAAACTAGTTTAAAAAATACTTTGATCAAGAGTTGCTTTGTCTGCTCTCTGCTGGCTTAGGAACTCTGCAGGGGACCACGAGGAGCTATGCCAAGTTCTCTAATGCCAGAAAAGCCCGCCAAAGCGTGCTTTATAGCAGGGGGCAGGAAAAAACAGGAAATGACCCAAAATGGCCAACAAATTACCAGTTGCTGCTTCTAACCACTCCTCTGAGGACAAACAAGCAGCTCAGTACTCCCCACTCCCACTGGTGAGTAAAGAAACTACCTCTGGCCACACAAGAAAATGGAGGAACACAGAAACCAAATACAAAGCCCAGGGATCAGCAAAATCTGATCACTGGAACAACTAGCTAGGAGAGTTTAGGAAAGGAGCAATATTTTTTTGTTTTTTTTTGTTTTTTTTTTTCAAAAAGACAGGAAAAATGCAGTAAATGCTTTGTTTTCGACTAAATTGCTATCAAAGGCTGGTACACTTGAGTGTATTAGCCTGTTTGTTACTTTTAAGCAATACTTTAGCCCACAAGTGCAATCAACAATATAAGCTCACAAAAACAGGAAAATAAGGCAATAAAACAGTAATATAGGCACAAACAGTAGTCGAAAAGCTCAAAAGATCAAAAAATGCAAACTAAAAAGTTTAAAAATACTTATGATCAAGAAAGTTGCTTTTTCTGCTCTCTGCTGGCTTAGGAACTCTGCAGGGGACCACGAGGAGCTATGCCAAATTCTCTAATGCCAGAAAAGCCCGCCAAAGCGTGCTTTATAGCAGGGGGCTGGAAAAAACAGGAAATGACCCAAACCGGCCAACAATTACCAGTTGCTGCTTCTAACCACTCCTCTGAGGACAAACAAGCAGCTCAGTACTCCCCACTCCCACTGGTGAGTAAAGAAACTACCTCTGGCCACACAAGAAAATGGAGGAACACAGAAACCAAATACAAAGCCCAGGGATCATCAAAATCTGATCACTGGAACAACTAGCTAGGAAAGTTTAGGAAAGGAGAAATATTTTTTTTTTTGTTTTTTTTTTCAAACAGACAGGAAAAAATGCAGTAAATGCTTTGTTTTCGACTAAATTGCTATCAAAGGCTGGTACACTTGAGTATATTAGCCTGTTTGTTACTTTTAAGCAATACTTTAGCCCACAAGTGCAATCAACAATATAAGCTCACAAAAACAGGAAAATAAGGCAATAAAACAGTAATATAGGCACAAACAGTAGTCAAAAAGCTCAAAAGATCGAAAAATGCAAACTAAAAAGTTTAAAAAATACTTATGATCAAGAAAGTTGCTTTTTCTGCTCTCTGTTGGCTTAGGAACTCTGCAGGGGACCACGAGGAGCTATGCCAAGTTCTCTAATGCTGTGCTCCTTATCAGACAAAAAGAAAAAAAAAAAACTACCACAAACTATGCTTAGAGTTCATGTCATTAAAATTAAACACTCTGACTCCCTAAACAGAAAACTTTGTTTTATTATACTATTAATACTTATTGATTGAGAAGTAGCTGTACTTTTTAACACCCCTTTACACTCGCCCATGATGTTGATGCCCCCTGCCTCAACCATAAACAGAGCAAGCCTACAGTCCAATAAACGTAAATACTGCAAAAAACAAAAGAACATAACATTGGGGGTTGAGGTGTGATGCAAGTGGTGACTGGATTGCAGAAATCCGATTGGCTACCACCACTTGCTTTATCAACAACTTTAGAAGAAGATTTTCTAATAAAAGTTTAATGTAAACTTAATGTAACAACATGCTGAATCGTAACTGAATAAGATAAATTACAAGTTCAGTTACGATTTCAGCGTGTTTTACATTAAACTCAGCTACAAACCTGCGATAGAATTTATCGCGCTTATGGAAGGCACTCGGGGGTAATAGCTTGCATTTAGTATCTTCTCAAGGCGCGCTCGATGTTAAGCACAGAGGTGCCATGAGAAGGTACTCGGGGTTAATGAGTTAGCTCAGTCTCTTTGGATGTTCCTAATGTAAACATAATGCGATGTGCCCTTTCTTAACACTTAACAGTTCCCAAGTGTGCATTATATAACATCTGTATAACTGTCACTAGAGAACAGGTCATTAATGCTGTCTCTAAGACCAAGAACACTGCATCAATGGGCCCAGACAGTATCCCAGGATGCCTTCTAAATAGCATGAAACATGACTTATTAGGGCCTCTGGAATTGCTATTTACCTGTAACCTCCAAACAGGCTTGGTGCCTCATGAATGAAGAAAGGCAACAGTCATCTCTCTACACAAAGCTGGGCCATCTACAGAACCTAGAATCTACAGACCCATAAGTCTCACTAGTCTTATATGTAAAGCCATGGAAAGAATTATCATGGAGATGATCAGAAGACCTATAGTAAACCTCCAGACACTGGGCCCAACCCAATTTGGTTTTGTCAAGGGCAGATCATGCCTACTCAACCTGGTGGACTTCTTTGAGAAGGTAACCAAAGCAACGGATGAGGGCAAAATCATTCACACTGCCTACCTTGACCTGGCCAAGGTATTTGACACAATACCCCACTCGGGCATTATTGACAGACTCAAGAGGTTAGGTACAAACCCGTATGTCACCTGGTGGATAGCCAACTGGCTCACAGACGGGCCAGGAAGTTAGAACTGGGGAGTCAACCTCTATAATGAGGCCCGTCACAAGTGGAGTCCCTCAGAGATCAGTCCTTGGACCTCTCCTTTTTGGCATTTAGTTCTCAGAAGTCAAGGCCAATGTCAGTGGTCTCTGGCTGACTAAAGTTGCAGATGATTGGAAATTAGGAGCTGTCATTAAATCTCACACTGACACAAATGTTCTCCAGGAGGGGCTGACCTAGACAAACAGCTGGACTAAAACTAAATGCCAAGAAATGCATACTAGTATCCTTTGGGAAGTCTTCAATCCCTGATAACTATCATATTGACAACACACCCCTTAGAGTTGACCCAGTAGTCAGGGACTTAAGGACACATATACATAGTAATCTAGCCACTGACCATCATGTGTCTTCAGTGGTGAGGAAATCATTCTATGTTTGAGCAACTTATAAACAAAGATATGGCATCTAAGTCTAAGGAAGTCATTGTTTCACTATATTCGACATTCATCAGACTTGTCATTGAGTACAATGCCCCCTTTGGTATGTACCTAACCAGGCATATTCAACAACTGGAACATCCACAGAGGTTCCTCACTAAAAGAATACAAGCATAAGTA
The DNA here is from genome assembly GCF_019279795.1 of Protopterus annectens. NCBI lineage: Eukaryota > Metazoa > Chordata > Ceratodontiformes > Protopteridae > Protopterus > Protopterus annectens. The sequence goes on along the minus strand of NC_056742.1, from coordinate 274,994,730 downwards.
AAATGTCCTATGCAGACTGCCTTAAGGCCCTATAACTGTATTCTGTCTCCTACAGGCTTTTGAGGGGATGTCTATGCCTGGCTTACAGGGCATTGTCAGACTCCACTCTGATGGACATCCTGCATATCTACAAAACAAATGGCACCATAATTACCCATTCTAAAGACTTAAACTTTGCCTGTGATATAAATAGGACCTGCTGGAGAGATAGGTATGAATCCCAGAGACTACCACATCTACGGAACAGGCTCCCCATCCATGTAAAGCAGACATCCTCCCTAACCCAATTCAATTGCAACTTGGGAAATTGGATAGGAAAATAGAAATTCATCTCTGGTTTGGCACCTATGTCTCTAATGGACACAGGTGACCTGTAAATGGTTCATCTCCCAGGCCCATGCTTACACTTATCAATGGTATCAAACTTGTCAGAGATCTGGGATGCATGGCTAGGGTTAAAAAGGCCTTTGTGGTCGTTAGCCTAGTAAACACCTATGAACCTATGAGATTAAGTAGCAAGTTTGCAAGATGAATTTACTGATTTTGAACTTCATTGCCACTGATTCCTGAATTTTGACACACAAGTTGTAATGCACCTGAACTGGTAATGGAACTTCTGTCTTGTCACTTACCATACTTTTCAGTATCTGTAGCTGTAAGTCATTTTCAGTGCACTGAAGACATTTTGATAAGTTATCTGCAGGCATAACTGTCAGCATTGTGTTTTCCAATGTACACTTAAATTTATGACTGCTTTATGAGCCTACTCCACTGCACGCTACTTTGTGTTCCCGAGTCTTTACCTGGTATATATTATGAATATGTAAATTATTGGTGCTATGAATGTGTGAATCACTGACTCTGCAGTCATGCAAATCATTGCCTGAATGATTGTAGAATCAATGTCTCTGATTGAACTGCATCCTCTAATTCACTACTTTTGCATCTGCACATCATGAATGTATTCATTCATTAGTTCACTTGCAGACCTTCCTAGTATGTTAGTACGATGAACCAATATAACTTGAAATAACTTCTATTGTTTGTTTTGATACACAGCTTAATCTAATCCACTGGTTTCAATTTATGCTCAAAAGTAGTTGCAGTAATGAGGTACTAGAGTTGGAGAAGAAAATTTCAAAGCCCAGTTGCTTGAAAGAACTTTCCATAATGATGTTACACTGAACCCCAGTATTCAGCATAGAGATGATGAATATACCATTTATGCATAGCTGTTAGTCCACTCACTTGCTTTGGCACAGCTAAGGGCTTGAGAAATCACTGAAGAAATTGTGTACACAATCTCTCAACACATAGTTCAGCTGCATTCAGAAACAGATGTTTTTTAATATTGTTTGTGTCAGTTTTGGTATTATCCCTATTAGCATTTGTTCAGCGATTACATGTTTGCTTCAGTCACTTGCAAAACATGGCTTTGTCCTTTCTTTCTATACCTCACTACCTCATCAAATGGTTGACTTGACCACATTCCTTACAATCCCAATTAAGAGCTGCACAGGTTTTGATAAGTTCACATCTATTTCTTTTAATAGCCAGCCTTTTGTTTGATATTTTCATATTCTACAAAGTGTTCTGCCCCATATTAATGAATCCTGCAGCTCACATTATCCATAGTCTTTGGCTGGATTATTTCTCGGTAACTTAAGTATAGTTTCTGTAGCATCCTTTCCCTTGTAAAGTACAAATGGTAAATAATTAGCAAGTTGTTTCTGGGCTCACAGTAATTTTTCTCTTGTTTTGTTTTTATTTACTTTGGGTAAAAAGGATAAGTACTTTTAAGTTTTCTTCTCCAGCAGCATGTATAAATATGACACACTGTACATTTTCAGACTTCTCTCCTATTCCACTCATAGTAAGAAATACTTGAAAACTGTGAATACAAAGATTCTAGCTTTCTGATAAGTTGCATTGCAGTGAGAAAATTCCTTGTGTTTGCAGTTTGAGAATTTTGAGAACTTCAGGCACATAAATTCTTAAAAACACAAACATACACACACACACACACACACACACACATATATATATATATATATATATATATGTGTGTGTGTGTGTGTGTGTGTGTGTGTATGTATAGATTTATTTAACTTTGTTGAACAGCACTATTGTCAACATGCATAATGTTGATACCAAATGATTGACATTATGGATGTCGACACACTACTACGCATGTACCAAGCATCATCAATCTTGGCACATGCAAAAACTTTAAAACAAAAACCAAAAGTAAACATACTTTTTTGCAGGGTGCAAGCTCTGCTGCACCCTCACCCCCCCTAATTTTATATATATATATATATATATATATATATATATATATATATATATATATATATATATATATATATATATATATAGATCTACTTGATAACCATAATGTCGGAGCAGCACATCTAAAGCCCATAACAGTGAGTCACAGAACATTGGAAAAAACACACCACAACATCAGGAGCTCAGAACGTCGATTTCACCTAGTACAACATGACACCCCACTGCTCCCAGTAGTGTTATGCAACCAAAAGTCCAAATATTCATGTAAGTGGCCCACGTCCTAACCGTAACATGCCGTATTGCAACACCAAATCAAAGTAAAACATCCGTGCTGGCTGAAACTAAGTTTGCAACTTACCTGTGATTGTGAAACCATAAAATAAAGCACACCCGTGTAGTGAATCCACTAGAAGTGGAACACCAAAGCAAATGTATGAAAAACATGAG
>NC_056742.1:274981991-274986991 GCF_019279795.1 Protopterus annectens | reverse complement strand
AGAGTCCTACAATGACATTTGGCAGCACAAAGGTCACAGAAATTCCACTCCCTTCACACCAGAATCTGAGTTACCCAGGTATGCAGGAATAACACAAATGGTGGATTATGTGTCCATCAGTAGCACAGGATAGACCCATTTGCCCAGGTATTTCAGGACCATGGTTACCTTGGAAAGAAGGCTTGGAAGAACCTATACTAAAAAGCCTCCTTTTTGAAAGGAAGACGGTTCAAGGGATGTGGTAAGCAAAAGAGGCCAAGCTTCAAATCAATGCCTTGGAGATAACAGCAGTCTTCCTAATGTTGCAGGTTTTTCAGGACCACCTACCCAAAGGTGTGATTTCTATTCACACAGACAATATATCAGTGGTCTGGTACATCAACAAGCAAGGTGGAACATGATTGTACCCTCTTTTCCTAGAAGCCATGCAAGTTTGGCAATGGGTCATATCTTCAAATTGCTTCTAGTAATGATACAGATTCCTGGGACATCCAGTATGTTAGCAGATAGGTTGAGGAGGACTATCTTATTACCTCACAAGTGGTCTGTCAAATAAACAGTGGCAACGGAGATTTTCAGTTGCTGGAGCCAAGTTTGCTGTGACCTCTTCACTTCTTACCTCAGCAACAAATGCAGCAGTTATTTTGCCCTCATCCCTCCACAGGGACAGTCACAGAGAGATACTCTGGTCCATTTATGGCCCCCCAGGTCTCCTTTATATTTTAATGCCATTTTGGACCTACTTAGTCACCCATCCAGGATGCTTCTATCAGATCTCCAGTCCCCAAAACTAGCCGCATGGTTTCTCCAGTTTTAGTACTAGCCAGATATGCTTTCTTTCTTCCACTGTAGTCCACATCATTTCTTCTTCTCAGAAAAAATCAACCAAGAAGACTTAGTAAAGCAAATGGAAAAGGTTTTCTATTTGGGCATCCTTGACAGGATTAGACCCTCTCTCAGCCTATCTACCAGCGATACAGGATTTTCTTCCTGACCTTTTTATGTGAGGTTCCAGTTACTCTCCTATTAAAGTCCAGATTGCCGCCATTTTAAGCTTTCACATAGGATGTAATGATTCAACTATTGCATTTCTAAAGGTGAACAGTCTTTCTTAAGGGAATGTTTTCACTGAGGCTACCTATTTGAGATCCATTTCCATCTTGGGACATTACAGTTTTTGTTCAATCTTTGACTCAAAAACCTTTTGAACCAGCAGCAGCAACAAATTTAAAAATTCCTTTCTTGGAAGACCATATTTGTGATTGCCATTATGTCAGCAAAATGAGTTTCACTGCTGGAAGCACTTTCATGCAAGCCATACTTCCTTATTTTCCACAAGGATAGAATTTTACTGAGAACAAATACCTCCTTCCTTCCTGAGGTAGCATCAGAATCAAATTTGAATCAACAAACTGATTTGCCTGTATTCTTTCCAAACTTTGCTAGCAAGAGTGAACACATACTCCATACCTTAGATGTCCATAGACAACTCACTTTCTGTTCACATCGTACTAAAGACATTAGAAAATCAGACCAGGTATTTGTATCTTTTTCCAAGACAAAACTGTATCAAAAGTTGCACTTTTTATGTGGCTAGTAGACTGCATTTTGTTTATAAGACAAGAGGGCCATCTTTACAATCTAAGCCTAAGGCTCACTCTACCAGAGCAATGGCAACTTCAATAGTATTTGCAAAAAGAGTACCTGTCAGTGACATGTACAGCAGCAACTTGGTCAACAGCTCATACCTTTATATATCATTACAAGTGAGATGTGCAGTCTAGAGCTCACACATCCTTTGGCTCTGCCATTCTCTGGAATGTCCTTCTTTAAATCCGTCCAGGCCTTTTTCAGGTAGCTTGGAAATCTGTCCCACATGTTGAATCAGATGAAAATAGACAATGTCTGATTACAAAGTTATATATTTAATATAAAGATAGATCCGTATTATCTTATTTTTATCTGGTTCAACTTCCCTGCCTCCTTCTCCCTTCCAAATTGTCATTTTACATTTTCTGGGACTTGACCTTGACAGAAACCTGTCTACCTCCTGTTTTACTTTCTTTCTACAGTGGATAATTTGCCAAATCCTATTTCTTCATTCCTTCTTGCAGTTATTAGAGACACTTTGGAATCAGTCAGCTGATCAGAGGTAACTCAGCTTAGAGGAGGAAATTGTGGGTAGCAAAGGAGTCAGAACTCTCAGATCCAGTACTCTGGTACAAGGCGCTGAGGTCAAATCTGACTGCATTAAACAAATGCATGTTGAACCAGACAAAAGTAAGACAACACATATCTATCTTTATGGTAAGTACATAACTTTTGTATCTGTTAGTTTTGTTGACCATCTGTTTAGTTGACCAAATTGTGTCAACTAAACAGATATCGACCAAAGCATTGTTTGACAAAGTAACATAACTATATGTGCACACACACACACACACACACACACACACACACACACACACATATATATATATATAATATATATATATATATATATATATATATATATATATATATATATATACAAACATATATATATATATATACACACACACATATATAAACATATATACAGTGGATATATAAACTGTACATAACCATGTTAAAATGCCAGGTTTTTGTGATATAAAAAATGAGAGCGCAATACGTCATTTCAAAACTTTTCCCTCCTTTAATGTGACCTATAACCTGTACAATTCAGTTGAAAAACAAATCTGTTAGGGGAAAAATACAAAAAATAAAAAATGTACAATAAGCTGGTTGCATAAGTGTGCACACCCTTGAACTAATACTTTGTGGAAACACCTTTTTTATATCACAAAAACCTGGAGTTTTAACAGGGGTGTGTACACTTTTTATATTGTGTGTGTGTGTGTGTGTGTGTGTGTGTGTATGTGTTTTATATATATATATATATATATATATATATATATATATATATATATATATGTATATATATGTATATATATATATATATATATATATATATATATATATATATATATATATACACACATATATATATATATATACACACACACACACACACACACACACACACACACACACACACACATACACATATATATATATATATATATATATATATATATATATATATATATATATATAGGTTCATAGCTTGGTACTAGGCTATTGGCCCTAGGGCCTACACAAGCCTAGCCATAACAATTCCCTGGCTATTTCTTCCCACAGTATTTACTTCCCTGGACCCCTTTCTAGCAAGGTGACTAACGTGATACCCGGAGTGAATTTCCTATCTCCCATCCAATCATCAAGGTTCCTTTTGAAGAGGGCCAAAGAGGCGCTCTGCTTGACATGTATCGGCAGTCTATTCCAGAGTGTGGGGAGTCTCTGGGTCAGGAACCTATCCCTCCAGCATGTTTTGTTCATTGTGATGACAAGGTTTAGATCCCTGGAGCATGTGTCTCTGAGGGATTAGGATTTCTTTAAGTGTAGCATGTCCAGCAGCTCTGGGTTTGTCATGGCCTTGTATGTTAAGCAGAGATCGCCTCTGAGTAGACAATATGTGCCAGAGTATAAGTGGAGTTTTTTTTTAGACGGTCAGCATAGGGCATCTGTTTTAGGCTTGTGATTCTTTTAGTGAGGTATTTCTGTGGCCTTTCCAGTTGTTGCAGATGTTTTGAGAGGTACATACCAAATGGGACGTTGTATTCTATAATGGGTCTAATGAGGGATGAGTACAGTGGGACAATGACCTCCTTTTTTCTGGATGAAAAGCCCTTAGTGATGAGGTGTGCCACATAGAAGGATTTCCCGACTGTTGTGGCGATGTGGTTATCGAAGGTGAGACCACTGTCCACCTGTGTCCCTAAGTCTTTTATCACACTTTAGGTGTTTAGTGTACTGCCACCTATGTGGTAATTCATGGGTACATGTTTTTTTCCCAAAGGGGATAACTATACATTTCTTGGCATTGGGCCTGAGCCTATGGCTCTGGCACCAAGCATCTATTTCTGTAAGGCCCTTTTGTAGAATATCCACATCATTTGGAGATTCAGTAATGGCTCCCAGTTTGCAGTCATCTGCAAACTTTGTTAGCCAGAGTCCCTTAGTGTTGGCCTGTACTTCAGAGACGTAGATGCCAAACAAGAGCTGTCCCAGGACTGAACCCTGAGGTATTCCACTTGTCAATTGTCTGGAGCTGGATTTGGAGTCGGCTACTTTTACACTGTGGGTTCTGTTAGTAAGCCAGTTGGCAACCCATTGAGTGACACAGGGATTAATGCCCAGCTTAATAAGTTTATCTTTGATTCCAGAGTGCGGGTGGTGTCGAAGGCCTTGGCGAGGTCCAGATAGGCTGTGTGGACCACCTTACCCTTGTCCATGTCTCTAGAGACTGATTCAAAGAAGTCAGTCAGGTTCAGGAGACAAGATCGGCCCTTCACGAACCCAAACTGAGTGTGGTCCAGTGTTTGAATGTTCCCAGTGTTTTTGTTTATAAGTTCCATGATAATACATTCCATGGCCTTGCAGAGCAGGCTCATCAGTTTCCGGGATCTAAGGTGGATTCCCCCTTGTGGAGTGGGATAACTGTAGCTATGCGCCACTCAGTGAGCATGAAGCCTGAGGTGAGGCTATGATTAAACATGACACTTAAGTGAGGTGCCAGTTCATTTTATAGTTCATGTAGTACACAGCCTGGGATGTTGTCTGCTCCCCATGGATGCTGTATTCTTAGCTTTGGAGAGTGCGTTTTTTACCTGTGTGGCTATTATTACCAGAATTTGGCAATCTTTCTGTATTGAGGTGGGCCTTTTAAGGGGTGAGAGGGGGATGAAGTTTGCACTGAATTGATCTGCCAGGATATTGGCAATATCCTTGGGATCAGTATATTTAATGCCATTCTGTTGTAGCTCAGAGCATATCTGAGCATTGCCATTTAGATTCTTGACATAGCTATAGAATGCCTTGTGGTTGTCTTTGGAATCTTTGGCAATTTTATTTTTGTA